>NC_053023.1:212153240-212321579 GCF_003073215.2 Triticum urartu | reverse complement strand
GCAATTGAAGGCTAGCAAAAGATTGAGAAGCATCCAACCAAGAAACGAAAAATCACATAACTGAGCAGTAAGCATAACTAGCACTGAATAATGCACCACAAGTAGGATATAATTTCATTGCATAACTATTGACTTTCGTGCTTGCATAGGGAATCACAAACCTTAACACCAATATTCTTACTAAAGCATAATTACTCATCAACATGACTCACATATTATATCACAATATCGCAAAACTATTACCCAAAATCAAGTTTATTTTGTCCAATGATCTTCATGAATTTTTTTATTATATCCCTTTTGAATATCTATCACTTTGGGACTAATTTCATATGTTGCTTTGATAACTCAAACAAATCCAAGTGAAGAACATCAGCATAAAAATTTTCTTCTCTCAAAACAATTTAAGTGGAGCATGAGAGAATTTCTAAAAAAAATTACCAACTCTCAAATAAATCTAAGTGATGCATGAGAGCATTTCTTCAAAAATAATAAATCACACCGTGCTCAAAAAGATATAAGTGAAGCACTTAGAGCAATTTCATTGCTCAAAAATATTTAAGTGAAGCATAGAGAGCAATTCTAACAAGTCACAACATAATTTTGGCTCTCTCAAATAGGTGTTTCTAGCAAGGATAGATGACTAAAAATAAAAATAAAAACAAGCAAAGACTCATATAATACAAGATGCTCAAAGAAAAACTCATGATATGTGACGAATAAAAATATAGCTCCAAGTAAAATACCGATGGTCGTTAGAAGAAAGAGGAATGCCACTCGGGCATCCCCAAGCTTAGTTGCTTGCTTTTATTTTAGATAATAGCTTGGGATTCCATGGGCATCCCCAAGCTTAGGCTCTTATTACTCCTTATTCCTTCATCCATCGTGATCTCACCCAAAACTTGAAAACTTCAATCACACAAAACTCAACAAAACCTTCGTGAGATCCGTTAGTATGACAAAGCAAATCACTACTATAAGTATTGTTTAAAACCCATTCATATTTTATTTTTGCATTATATATACTATATTCCAATTTTGATATAGCTTATACCCTCCAATACAAACCATAGATTCATCGAAATAAGCATTCAATGCAAAGAAAACAGAATCTGTCAAAAACAGAACAATCTTTAGTAATCTGAAAACTTCAGATACTTCTATGACTCCAAAAATTCTGAAAAATGAGGACATCGTGGGAAATTTGTATATTCATCTGATGAAAAAAGAGTCAGTATTTTATCGCACTTTTATTAAAAATGAGAATTATTTTCCTGGGTGCAAAAGTTTTTGTTTTTAAGGAAGATCAAATCAACTATCACCCAACATGATAGCAAAGGCTTTGCTTGGCACAAACACTAATTAAAACATAAAAGACACAATCATAATAGTAGCATAATTGTGCAAACACTCAAGAAGAGACAGAAAAAGACAAAAATAAATTTTATTCATTCGGTTGCCTCCCAACAAACGCTATCGTTTTATGCCCCTAGCTAGACATAATGCAAAGATTCAAGTATTGTAATCTTTACTTTCATTTTCTTTAGAGGTGTTTTTGTCAGGAGGTTTTGCAAAGATAACATAAAACACCTTATCCATAGAGACTTTAGCACTATCAAGTTGCTTATCATCGTAACCCCTTTGATTTTCGGCAACAATCCAAGAATAGTGTTGATTAACATCATTGAAAACTTGTTGGATTATATCTAAAACAGGGACTTCCTTCTTAAGATTCTCATCAAAGATTTGATTATCCCCAAGCAAATGTCTTAGCACATAATCACTATTATAAAGAATTTCATCTATCACCAGTTTTTCACGATTCATACCATAGACATCAAAAATTTCCCTAGCTTCCCATATTATGTAATCAAATTCATTCATAAGAACAAGGGTGGCTAACTTTTTAGCTTTAGGATTCTTTATAATGGGTAACTCAAAAAAATCTTTGCAAGGTAGGATGAGTGCGGAAAATTTATTTTCAAGTTTCAAAACTAGCGCTAAAATAGTTTCCGCATAAGATTTAGTCCTCTTAAGTATAGGAGCATCATCAAGACTTGAATTTCCAACACAATTGAAAAATTCTTGGATACGTTCTTTTCCTATAACATTCCCTTGCCCCAGAACAAAAGTTTTAGCATCTAGATTGCCAGATCGTCCAATTTTAGGAGTTAGGCCATCATCTGTTTCTGCCATACCAAAGTCACTCATGGTGACAGGATCTCCACGAGAAACGCGAACGAAAAAGAGGGCGAATAAAACAACAAATTTTTGAGAAGTGGGGGAGATGAAAATGAGAGGCAAATGGCAAATAATGTAAATTGCAAGGAGATGAGATTTTTGATTAGGAACCTGGTAGATGTTGATGATGTCTCCCCGGCAACGGCCCCAGAAATTCCTTTCGATTGTGGCTAACTATGTGAGTATTTCCCCAAAGAGGAAGGGATGATGCAGCACGGCGACGGTAGGTATTTCCCTTAGTGATGAGACCAAGGTTATCGAACCATTAGGAGAATCACGCAACACTACGTAAACAATACCTGCACACAAAAACAAATACTTGCAACCCGACGTGTTAAAGGGGTTGTGTTGGGGATATTACTACTGGGCGTAAACCGTCCAGGAAAGACCGGGTTAACTTCATCCGTAGTTGATTATGCTTGAAGCCCATGTAGACAGAAGAGGAAAGGTCCAGGGCCCAGAACCGGTTTAAGGCCCATAGCTATGGACCGGCAATTGTATGAAACTTGTATTGTAAGGTAGAAAGAGTGGAGACCGAACCGGACACGTTTACGAGCCGGTCTCGGGACTCTGTAAACCGACGGGCGCCACCCATGTATATAAGGGGACGACCCGGCAGCGGTTCAGAGAGAGAGACAACAACTCGAGTGCCAGACAAGCAGATTCGCTCCCTGGCCTTTGAAACCCTAGCAATATCAAACACAACTAGACGTAGGATTTTACCTTCATCGAAGGGGCCGAACTAGTATAAACTCCCCGTGTCCCCTTGTCCGGTTTAACCCCTTTAAGCTAACCCGTTGCGATGGCTCCACGACTAAGTCCTTTCACAAGGACATCTGCCATGACAAACCCACGACAGTTGGCGCCCACCGTGGGGCTATCGCATGATGGTTTTGAGTTCTTGAAGGGAAGCTTTGATGGACTCAAGGGATACGCTGTGGGCCGGATGACGAAGAGTCTTCGCGGCAAGCTCTACATCGACAACGCAGGATGGGGTCCCGATGTCGATTCAATCGAATACGGGTACCGGGTCCCCTTTGGTGGGATTCACGTCTTCATTGGAAAGATTGGCGAACCGGCCCTTGAGCCAGACATCTGCACCGACATCATCAAGACGGCTCAGCGTGCAGGACCTTCGCCGGTTCAGCCCGTGGCGAAGCATGTTTTCGTAGGCGTCATCCATGGAGCAGAATACGAGGATGGACCGGCGTCTGATGGAGAAACCATTGTCTACTCCGACGATGAGTCTTCTGGAGAGACCGAATCTCTCTATCAGTTGTAGGATGGCCGGATTAGCGGAGGATCCAAGGGCAACAGTATTCCGGACTCCCCCGATCTGCCAAACCGGGCCGCTATCTTCATGGCCGGTACACAGTCGGCGCCTCATTCGCCAGCTGCCACAGCAATACTCTCCGGTTCAACGACAGCCACGCCGACAGGGGCAGGAAGCTCTGCGCCGCCTCCGGGTCAAGTCCTGTCTGACTTATTCGATGCTTTGGCAGCGTTGATGACGGCAGAAGTGGATGCAGCAGCCCGGGATCAGCACAACGCGGAGATTGCAAAGGTGAAGGATCAGATAGCTCAGGCCAAAGCGGACCTAGCGGTAGAGACCGCTAGGATGGCTACAGAGAAGGCTGAGTTGGAAGCTCAGGCCTACCGGATTAGGCTCGATCAGAACGCTTCCGAAGAAGTCATGAGAAGAAGGTACCGATCGCATCTCCCGTCGGGTTACGAGCCACGAAATCTCTTCAATACACCAGTAGCAGGAACTAGTAACCATCCTACATTAAACCGGACAGAGGTACCAGGAACAGGAGCGCCGGTTCAGCCACGCACGATGGACCCGCCTCGTCAGAACAATGTTGTGCCACAGTATGTACCAACGCCTCCCGGGCATTACTCCAACCCATTGGACAACATTGTGGCCGCCGCTTCACGCTTGGCAGCCCTCCCAACCTACAACGAATCACCAGTTGCGATTGAGGCACGTCGAGCCAGAGATCTCCTTCAAACAGTGCTAAATCAGCAGCAGGCATATTCACACAGTCGTGAGAGGATTCATTCCAATTCCCGTGGAAGCCGGAGCTATAGCAAACACGTTGAGGATGAACCGGCCGTCTCAAGCAGTGCGCGTCGCCGTAATTCACTGCGAGGACACAACCCGACAGGGGGAGGTGCTAATGCACAGGATGTAGTGGATCATGGTCGCGCACGTCGAGAGGCCGAGTTAGCAGCCCGGCAGTCAACATACTCTGGTTCACCCTACCGCTTCAGTAGAGCCAGGTGTGGTATTCAGTTCCTTAGGGGTGCCGTGTCTCACCCCCGCTTTGCGTAATGTGAGATTGCCCAAGGACTTCAAGGGACCTCGTAAGGTACCAAATTACACCGCTGATTTAGAACCAGAGGCGTGGGTTGAAAGCTACGAGATGGCAATGGAGATGTTAGATGTGGATGAGGCAGTATGCGCTAAATACTTCACCATGATGTTGGAAGGTACAGCTCGTACTTGGTTGAAGAGCTTACCAACTAACTCTGTCGGATCATGGGCCGAATTGAAGCACCGGTTTATCCAGAACTTCAAAGATACTTGTAAGCAGCCCATGTCAATCGTGGATCTGGCCGCTTGTGTCCAAGAGGAGGGGGAGTCCACGACCCATTGGGTCAAGCGGGTCTCAGCAATTTTGCATTCATCAGATCGTATCGATGCGGATACCGCAATGCTAATGTTGGAGGGCAATTGCCGTTTTCTGCCGCTCAAACAAAAGCTAGGAAGGCTCAAACATCACTTCAATGATATGTCAACGCTTATGGCCGCTTTGGTTAAGTACACCGATTCAGATAATACCAAAGACCCTGACTTAGAGGAGGACAAACCGGGGAAAGGGGAAAAGAACGGCAACACGAAGGGTCAGCAGCATAATCTGGCAAGCCATGGGAACAGTGGTAAGCGCAAAGCAGGCAGCAACTTGGACTTTGTCGCTAACAATAATGCTCAGGAGAATGGCCAGTGCCGTAAGGGCAAGTAGCCCCAGAGGGGCGGAGGTTCAGGCCCTAATTTGGAGCGCCTGTTAAACCAACCCTGTCCAAAGCATGGATCAAAGGAGAAGACAGCGTCGCATCTTTGGAAGGATTGTTATATCATGCGGGATTTCAAGAACTCCAATATGTTCCAGTACGATAATGGTCCGCCTGGCGGTTCAGGAGGTGGTTTCCACGGGCCGGGTTACGGAGGTGGCTGTTCCGGTTCAGGATTTCAGGGTAATCAAACCGGACACATCAATCAAGGGCACCAAGGCAACCAGGGAGGTTACAACCATCAGGGGAACCAGTAGCAGCAGCCGCAGTCGGGTTATGAGAGCAATCCTAAGCAGCTAAATAGCAGGCAATATCATGTCTTCACCACTAGCTTGTGTAAGCGCAATCAGAAGCTTCACAAGAGGGCAGTAAACTCTGTTGAACTGGCGGTGCCTCAGTATTTGCGCTGGTCTGAGCAGCCCATTTTGTGGAGTAGAGAGGATCACCCACCCCGGGTTGACAATCCTGGTCACTTGGCCTTAGTGGTGGCCCCTCAAGTTGGGGGATACAAGTTCACTATGGTACTCATGGACGGGGGAAGTAGTATCAACATTCTGTATTATGATACATTCCGCCGTATGGGGTTGACAGATAAGAATCTTAAACCGTCAAATACTGTTTTTCATGGTGTGGTACCTGGCAAGTCTGCATATCGAGTGGGCAAGATAGCCTTAGAGGTGGCTTTTGGAGATGATTATGATTCAAGGTCAGAAACATTGACTTTTGAGGTGGTGAAAATCAAAAGTCCGTACCACGCTTTGTTCAGGCGGCCGGCTTACGCTAAGTTCATGGCGAGGTCGTGTTATGTTAATCTACAGCTTAAAATGCCAGGTCATAAGGGGACTATCACAGTACACGGGAGCAGAAAGATCGCTTTGGAGTGTGAGGAAGGTTATGCGGCTTATGCTGAGTCGGTTTGTGCCACGGAGGAACTGAAATTCTATAAGGAGCAAGTTGATCCAGCAGATATGACCTCTTTGAAAAAGCCAACTATGGAACATGATCCGGCGTTGAAATTCAAATCGGCCACAGACACTAACATGATTGATTTTGTTCCTGGCGATTCATCCAAGCAGTTCAGCATCAGCGCTAACCTGGATCCCAAATAGGAAAGCGCGCTCATCGAGTTCATCCGTGAGAACGGGGACATATTTGCATGGAAACCTTCTGACATGCCAGGTGTACCGAGGGAACTCGCTGAGCACACACTTAACATTGATCCTAAGTTTAAACTGGTCTGGCAGTTTCTTCGCCGCTGCAATGAAGAAAGGAGCAAGGCTATTGGTGAGGAGGTAGCTCGATTGTTGGCTGCAGGGTTTATAGTGGAAGTCTTTCACCCAGAGTGGTTGGCTAATCCGGTGCTGGTTCTTATGAAAAACGGCACGTGGCGTATGTGTGTGGATTACACAGATTCGAACAAGGCTTGTCCTGCAGACCCCTTTGCCCTCCCTCGTATTGATCATATCATTGATGCTACGGCAGGTTGTGATCGTTTGTGTTTTTTGGATGCTTACTCTGGTTATCATCAGATCAAAATGGCAGTTAAGGACTAGGAGAAGACAGCTTTCATCACTCCCTTTGGAGCCTTCTGCTATGTCTCCATGCCCTTTGGGCTCAAGAGTGCCTAGGCGACTTATCAACGCTGTGTTCCGAATTGTCTTCATAAGCAGATTGGGCGCAAAGTTCATGCATATGTGGATGATATTGTGATAAAATCCAGAAAGGAGGAAACATTGATAGATGACTTGAGAGAAACCTTTGACAACCTCTGGGTTTACAAGATGATGCTCAATCTGGAGAAGTGTGTCTTTGGTGTTCCGGCAGGAAAACTCTTGGGTTTTTTGGTGTCAAATAGAGGCTTTGAGGCTAATCCGGAAAAAAAATTCAGCAATTACATCTTTGGCTAAACCGGCATGTATCAATGACGTTCAACGTCTGGCCGGCCGGATTGCGGCCTTGAGCCGGTTTATCAGATGTCTTGGGGAGAAGGCTATCCCTTTATATCAGATGCTCAAGAAAACAGATAATTTTGTCTGGAGCGAGGCAGCTGATAAAGTGTTCGAGGATCTGAAGAGGCAGTTAGCTGAACCGCATGTGCTTGCAGCACCGATCAATAAGGAGCCGTTATTGCTATACATGGCTGATAATGCCCGAGCTGTAAGCGTGGCTATTGTGGTGGAACGCAAGGAAGCTGGCAAGGAATATCCGGTTCAATCTCCGGTTTATTATATCAGTGAAGTGCTCATTGAGTCAAAGCAGAGGTATCCAGATTGGCAGAAGCTGGTGTATGGAGTGTTTATGGCAAGCCGGAAGCTTAAACACTATTTTCAGGGCCATCCCATCGCAGTGGTCAGTTCAGCCCCTCTGGGAGATATCATTCAGAACAGAGAAGCGACGGGGACGGATTGCTAAGTGGGCTATTGAGCTTGGACCTCATGGGCTCAAATATATACCTCGCACAGCGATCAAATCCCAGGCACTCATAGCCTTCATCATTGATTGGATGGAGTTACAGGCAACAGAGGAGAAGCCAGATAATATGTGCTGGACTATTCACTTTGATGGTGTCGGCATTCTGGGAACAGGGGTCCCCAGACTTGCCTGCCTGCGGCCTGCGGCGCGGCTCAAGTGGGGGCCCAGCGTGGCCCATCTTCATCAGCTCAAGCACAAGACCCTCGCAAGGGGCCAAGCCTCTCGGGGCAGACGGCAGAAAGCTTCCTCAGAGGCAGCCTCATCAGGCAGGCTCGCGAGGAGGCGGAGAGATCAAGGCAGGGGTACCTCGTGAGGAACCCGTGACGCAAGCCATGACGATCGAGACCAGGCGGGCGCCAGGCGGGCGCCGGCCTGCACAGTGTCCTTGTTTCCCCTTTGGTGCAAAGGGGGCAAGCACAGGCCAAGGCATCGGGCAAAGGTTGCCACTACGGTGCAACGAGACCAAGACCAGCAGAGCGACAGGATGGAGGTCACCGTGGAGCCCAAGACGGCGTCATCACCAGTGTTTTTGGCAGCCGAAGACCACCTTTGGTCAGGATAACTTGTACTATATGTTCCCCTTCAAAATGGCCAATTGTTGGCGCCCTTCCCGCTCATTATTTGGGGAGAGGCCTAGGGCCTCTATAAATAGAGCTAGCCACCACAGAGTAGAGACAGGGGGAAAACCCCAAGAACATCTAGAAAACATCCAGAAATCCGGTAGAGCCCTAGCAGAGAGAGAGAGAGGCGACTGAACTCACCCTAGCAGTTCATCGCACCAGCTCAAGAACACCTCTTGCGAGGCTGTTCTTCCCTTGTACTGTTCATCATCAGCCCCTGAGGCAATCCACCACACCACACACTGGAGTAGGGTATTACACCACAACGGTGGCCCAAACCAGTATAAACCTCATGTCCCTTGTGTTGTTCGTTGTTTCCAGCTTAGATCATGCGAGGAGATTGGACGTAGATCGGTAGGGGAGAGATCTCCGTGCGCACCCCAGTGTTCGAACCTCAAGGGTCTGCCGGAACCCGAAATCCGACATTTGGCGTGCTAGGTAGGGGTGCGCCGGAATCTTTCTTCCTCCGTTCACGTGTGATCTTCCCTCGTGTCCATCGCTGACGTTCGTCAGGCTCGCACCAAGCACCGGGCTGCTCTCGCCACCCGCGTCGCCCAGAAGGCGCCCGTCGGCGGACGTCCTCGTCGTTCCCCGTCGCCTGCTGCCAACGCCGCCACCGGCCCGGCGGGGAACGAGCAGCAGGCCTCCTCCCAGCATCCTTCGGTGCGGCGGGAGGGCCGTACCGCCACACCGTCGCTGACACCAGCCGCTTCATCGTCCCACGCCTGTCATGCCCCCACGGACGCGCACGCCGCGCTGCTCCTAGCAAGAGAACTCTTGCACTACCGCCCCGTCGATGACCTCTACGAAGACTGGCTTGCCCGCATCACCGAGCTTGTCAGCGCCGCAGGGGGCTCCCCCTTGCCGTCCCTCTCGCTGCCTCGCCCTCCATTCCGTGCAGGAGGCGACGATCAGGAGGTGCCTCCACCACCTGCTCAGCAAGGAGGCGCCCTGGCTCCAAGGCGCGCAGCCCTGGGGCGAGACCCTCTGCGTTCGGCGCCTACGCAGCAAGAAAGGAGCTGCCAAGAGATTCCTTGTCCCCAAGAAGGCGCTCACGCGCTCCCGGCGACGGCGCGCCAAGATCGCGTCCCTGCACCTCCACGCCAAGACCCCGCGCTGCTCCAAGCGGCGGCGCGCGGTAATCCCCAGGAGCAAACCCAGTACCAGCAAAAGGCACCAGTGGCCACAGCAGGCTGCCGTGCCCTCACCCCCGAGCTACGCGGCATCGCATGGCCAGGCAAGTTCAAGCCTGACTTGCCCCCTCGTTACGATGGCACGGCGGACCCTGCGGAGTTCCTGCAACTCTACGAGCTATGCATCGAAGCCACCAAGGGAGACAAAAGGGTCATGGCGAACAGGTTTCCCATGGCGCTCAAGGACGGGGCCCACACCTGGCTCCTGAACCTGGCTCCTGGCACAATCTCCTCCTGGGACGAGATGCACACTCGCTTCATTGCCAGCTCCCAGGGCACTCGCGACCGGCCCCCAGCCGTAAGCGATCTGCGCCGCATCAAGAAGAAGAAAGGGGAAACCCTGCAGAAATACATCCAGCGCTTCAACAACGCTCACCTCAAGATCCCCAAGGTGACTGAAGAAGCCATCATCTCGGCCTTCTCTGATGGCGTACGCGACGTCAAGATGAAGGAGGAGCTAGCAATCCATGAAGACCTGTGCACATCCCTGGAGCTGTTCAACTTGGCGACCAAGTGCGCCAGGGCTGAGGAAGGGCGCCTTTCCCTCCTTGAATTCCCAGCTGCCGACCCAGAAGAGAAGAAGCCCAAGGCCAAGGACGTGAAGCGCAAGGGGGCTGCCGTGCTTGCAGCGGAGCCAGACACCAAGCGAGGCAGGGATCAGCCTGAGTCATCCAAAGGCAGCCGGTACTGCGTGTACCACGACCTCCACACCCACAACACCAACGAATGCCAAGAGCTCAGGGCCGTGAGAGTTGGACGTGTCGGCCGATGCCCCGAGCGCAACGACAGGGGCTATGGCCAAGGACGAGGAAGAGGTGGCGGACGATGGGAAGACCGTGGCCCTCACCAAGGGTGGCGTGACCGACCTCGCGAGGATCACTGATAGGACCAGCCTCGCGAGGGAGGCTGGACAGATCAGCCTCGTGAGGATCGCCCACGCCGCAACGCAGGCCTTCCTCCTCTGCCGCTACCGCCAAGGAGGAACGAAGACCAACATCAGGACGAGGGTGCTGGGGGCTTCCAGGAGCCGCACGCAATCGCTTGCATCTTGGGTTGCGCGCAGGCCCCAGCCTCACAGCGCATCTTCAACCAGTTTGCTCGCGAGGTGAATGCAGTCCTCCCCAAGCTTGAGGCCACGCGCCCTCTCAGGTGGTCCGCGTGCGCTATCACGTTCAGCTCAGCGGATCAGCTCAAGTGCGCGGCAACGGCCGGAGTCCTCCCTATGCTTTGCTCCCCAGTCATCAGCAACGTGCAGGTCACCAGGACCCTCATTAACGGCGGAGCATGACTCAACGTCCTGTCCGTCGAGACGTTCGACAATGTCCAAGTGCCATACGATCAGATTCAGCCAACCAAGCCCTTCTCAGGAGTCACTGATGGTTCCACTGTTCCGATAGGGCAGGTTCGCCTTCCAGTCACCTTCGGGCAGCGCAACAACTACCGCACCGAGCTCATCGACTTCGACGTCGCCCACATCTGTCTGCCATACAACGCCATCCTCGGGTACCCAGCCCTGGCCAAGTTCATGGCAATGAGTCACCATGGATACAATGTCCTCAAGATGCCAGGGAGCGGTGGAGTCATCACCGTACCCTGTGAAGAAAGGGACGCAGTGTGTTCACTTGAGCGGGCGTTCCAAGCCGTAGCAATCGAAGACCCGGACCGCAGAAACGGAAGACTTCCCGACGCGACCCCCAAGAAGAAGAAGGCTTCACCTGGCCCTAGCCATCGGGAGGCAGGCGCCTCCGGAGGTGTTGGGTTAGGATCTGCACCCAATCAGGGAGCGCCACCCTCTCTCGCATAGGAAGGCGCGCCCGGTGCCCTCCTCAGGCAGGGCTCGGTGGCTCTTTCTTGGAGAGCCACCGACTTTGCTAAGGTCGCGAGGGAGGCGCTCGGGCACCACTTGGAGGGGTGCTTCCAGGCACGTTTCCCTCAGGAAGGTACAAGGCATGGAAGACCAAACCCCCAGGAGTTCATCGCAAGCAACACTCAGGAGCTACAGGAGTCGAGAGTCATGCGCGGCAGCCGCCGCTTGCCCGCCATGGCCCCACGTCCAGGCGAGGATGGTGGACTGCACATCTGCATCGATGTACCAGGGCTCAACCGAGCCGCGTCTCAGGAGCGCCTCTGGCCTTCGCTCGCGGGGCGCTGCGAGGGTGCACCTCACAGCTACGTTCGCATGCCTTTCGGCCTGCCGAACGCGGTCGCTGCTCATTAGCGCCTGCTGAGGAGCATTCTGGAGGCTCAGGAGGTCAGGCATCGTGCGGTCCTGGCAGAGATGGAGATGGCTCTCAGAGACCCACCTGTGCCCCCGGAGCCTCCCGAGGCTCCTGGGCCTGGGGGCTCGTGAGGGTCGACGTCTTCATCGTGCATCGCCCGCTTCTTCAACATCACTTCATCTTCAACGGCACTAGGTGACATCTTTCTAAGTTCCATTTTTAGCTGGGAGCGCCCACAGGGCCGCATTATTCCCAGGTCGCGTGGGTCCGTCCCTGCGGCATGTATCCGTTTTGCTTATGCTCTTTACTTACCTTGTCGGGGGCGCCCCTTGGGCTGCATCATCCCCGAGCTGCTCGGGCCTGGCCCTGTGGCATTTGCTTTTTCCGCGTCTACTTAAAATGAATTTCCTCTTGCGTGCTTAACATACCCAACCTAATCGCCTGCTCGATTGACGCGTACCTATGGAGCCGCTTGCTCTGGCACGGCATCTGCGCACGGGTCCGTCCCTGCAACGCCGAAAAATCTGAGTGGTCAAGCTCTGGCCCGGCAGCCCCGCAAGGCGCCACCTCACCAGGCCATCAGTGCCCCAATCACTCCCCCGGAGCGACCAAAGGTTGGCTGGCAACCGTAACAATAGGTCTTGTTTCTCTTTATGGTTGGTGTGCAGGACCTACTCCAGGAGCGATGATAGGGACATCGTGAGCTGTCTCTCCCTCTCTCCGGCACGGACCGCTTGCATGTTAAAAGGGGGGCGCCTGAGCATCGCGACTCATGGGCTCCTACTGTCTCTCCAGCCCTCACCCCTGGCCTTGACCCACGGCATCGCGACCTGTCATACCAGCGGCGGTTGAGCTTGCTCGATGGACGGGACCTGAGGACGTAGAGCATAAAGGAAAGTGCGGGGGAGTGGGAAGAAGCTCGCGAGGACCTAACCCAGCAGTGCCTCAGCTGCCACCGCTCGGGCCAGGCGCTTCATCGAGGAACTACACCTAACTCAAGAGATAAGTCACGCCCTTACAAGAGTTGGACCAACGCAGCGCAAAACCCTCACCCAGTGCGGCTTTGTCACGGCGACATTACCTTCCTTTCTCGCCCAACAAGGACTGCTTGAGCGCTAAAGGGGACCTCCCAAGCATCGCGACTCGGGGGCTCTTACCGGACCTCAGGCCGCTCACCTCCTGGCCTTGATCACGGCATCGCGACCTGGCATACCAGCGACAGCTGAAGCCTGCCTGGGGACTGGGACATGTCAGCGTAGAGCGCCAAGTCCTCGCGAGGATAGAAAGGGGAGCCGAGCTGAGACAGGACAAGCACCTCGCATCGATTCATGTTAAGGATATAGTATTCATAAAAGACATGGCAGACGCCTTACATACCCCCGCGGGGTGTTGCTTCGATTCCTCACAGGTAACAAGAGTACTAATCCTAAGGAACGCTAATCGCCCGCACCGCCACAAGGGACGCCACATCAACAGTGGGCTGCCCAACATCGAGCCAACCCCATCCAGAGCAGTGGCGCCGGCGGCTGGACGCAGCTGCCCCGCTCCGAGCACCGCGCGAGCTCGGGGGCTCGTAGCTGTAGTCGCTCGTCTCTGGAGTTGCGAGGAGCTCGGGGGAGCCACTGAATTCCTCAGCTCCTCCGCTGCTGCCTGAGGAGCTGCTGGAGGGCCAATGGGCGGGTCAGGTCCTCGCCGGTTCGTCGCCCCTGCCGGTCTCCCTGGGGCAGCACTCCAGCTGGCGTCCTTCAGCATCGAAGACCTTGAAGAAGATCAGGGAGGCGCCGTCGTATTCAAGATGAATCACGAGGGCACCTACCGTCCGGCAGACCCAGGCGATTTCGCCCCAACCCCGGGTCATGAAGACCTTGCCCGGAGCGACGACCGCGACCTCCGCTCCGGTCGCAAGGGTGCTGCAGTCAGCATGCTGCAGCCAGAGCTCCAGAGTCCCGCTCGGCGGCATCTCAAAGGCGAAGGAAGGAGGGAGGCGAATCCAAGAGCTTGGAGGCATGGCGGCGTGGATCACGAGCTCGCGAGAGGAGCATTCGGCGTGGACTCTAGGAGGAATGACGCGCATCACCGTGACCTGCCGGTGTCGACGGCGGCACCGTCGATGTTGCTTGACACCTTCTCCCGCAGGACCTATGACACGGGCGTGCAACGGTAGCGGAAACCCAGGCAGCGACCGCCCGTACCAGGGCCTCGGTGCCTCCTACTGAGCACCCTCATCTCGGTGGCGGAGGACCAGCCGCTTCTTCGGCAGAAGTGGGTCAGGACCCTCTCGGGGGGCCTTTCCCTTCTCTTCTGCAGAGAACCGGCGGATTGGTGCCATTGGCGTAAGGAGAAGCAAGAGCAAGGAAGGAGAAGGAAAGGAGCAGCAAGAAGGGATGGATTGAAGGGGCTCGCCCAACCCCATACTTATAGCCGGAGGAAGCCAACCGCCGAGCACCACGATCGCAGGTAATCATGACCGGTTTCTCTCCATGCAGGGATTTGTCAAGTCGTGAGGTCACCGAGGCATCATGGGGAAGCGCATGCACCCACGTCCAATCAATCGCCACGCGGCGCCCAAGGCCGCAGGCTGTTGGGGCCCGCGCCGCTTTGCGCTTGCCCTTTCGCTTTCCTGCTAGTCCAAGCCCAGGTGCGCCTTGGGCCCGGGGGCTACTGTCGGCGTTCTGGGAACGGGGGTCCCCAGACTTGCCTGCCTGTGGCCTGCAGCGCGGCTAAAGTGGGGGCCCAGCGTGGCCCATCTTCACCAGCTCAAGCTCAAGACCCTCACGAGGGGCCAAGCCTCGCGGGGCAGACGGCGGAAAGCTTCCTCAGAGGTAGCCTCATCAGGCAGGCTCGCGAGGAGGCGGAGAGATCAAGGCAGGGGTACCTCGTGAGGAACCCGTGACGCAAGCCATGACGATCGAGACCAGGCGGGCGCCGGCCTACGCAGTGTCCTTGTTTCCCCTTTGGTGCAAAGGGGGCAAGCACATGCCAAGGAATCGGGCAAAGGTTGCCACTCCGGTGCAACGAGACCAAGACCAGCAGAGTGGCAGGACGGAGGTCACCGTGGAGCCCAAGACGGCGTCATCACCAGTGCTTTTGGCAGCCGAAGACCACCTTTGGTCAGGATAACTTGTACTATATGTTCCCCTTCAAAATGGTCAATTGTTGGCGCCCTTCCCGCTCATTATTTGGGGAGAGGCCCAGGGCCTCTATAAATAGAGCTAGCCACCACAGAGTAGAGACAGGGGGAAAACCCCAAGAACATCTAGAAAACATCCAGAAATCCGGTAGAGCCCTAGCAGAGAGAGAGAGGCGACTGAACTCACCCTAGCAGTTCATCGCACCAGCTCAAGAACACCTCTCGCGAGGCTGTTCTTCCCTTGTACTGTTCATCATCAGCCCCTGAGGCAATCCACCACACCACACACTGGAGTAGAGTATTACACCACAACGGTGGCCCGAACCAGTATAAACCTCGTGTCTCTTGTGTTGTTTATTGTTTCCAGCTTAGATCACGCGAGGAGATTGGACGTAGATCAGTAGGGGAGAGATCTCCGCACGCACCCCAGTGTTCGAACCTCAAGGGTCTGCCGGGACCCGAAATCCGACAGATGGATCCAGACAGTTGGAGGGCTCGGGGCTGGAGTCATACTAACTTCCCCAAGAGGTGACAAGTTTTGTTATGTCCTCCGTTTAATGTTCCCTTGTACTAACAATGCAGCTGAGTATGAGGCTTTGCTCCACGGTCCGTGGATGGCTAAGGAAATGAACTTAAGCCGGGTCAAGTGCTTTGGGGATTCAGATCTAGTGGCTCAACAGGTGTCTGGCACTTGGGATTCTAAAGACCCACTCATGGCTGCATATTGGCGAGAGGTGGACACTGTGGCTGGTCACTTCAAGGGTTATCAGGTGGACCATATAGACCAGGGAAAGAACGAAGCGACGGATGCTTTTTAAGTCACCTTGGTTCTCAGCGTAAACCGGTTCCACCCAATGTCTTTCTTGATGTATTGAATAATCCGTCAGTCAAGGTACCAACAGAGGAAGAGTTGGCTATTCCTGATCCGGAGGCTCAATTGGTGGCGACTTTGCATGTCATACCGGATTGGACAATCTCGTATCTGGCTTACATGAACCGGGGCGAGTTACCGGACGATGAAACCTTGGCCCAACAGATAATCCAACGTTCCAAGTCCATGACCATACTCAACGGGGAGTTACATCGTAACAGCGTTTCAAGAGCAATTCAACATTGTGTCTCTCCTCAAGAGGGTTGTGAGATTTTGCGAGAAATCCATGAAGGGGATTGTGGTCACCACGCCGGGTCGAAGTCATTGGTTGCTAAAGCTTTTCACCACGGTTTTTACTGGTTAACAGCTCATGCTGATGCGGAGGATTTGGTCAAGAGATGTGACGGTTGTCAAAAATCCACATTCCATGCTCACATTCCGGCTCAGGAGTTGAGGATGATTCCAATAACTTGGCCGTTTGCAACTTGGGGGCTCGATATGGTTGGACCCTTCAAGCGATCCAAGGACAAAAAGACCCACTTGTTAGTGGCAGTTGATAAATTCACCAAATGGGTGGAAGCAGAGCTGGTCAGTAAGTGTGATGCGGCCATGGCAGCTCAATTCATCAAAAAGGTGATATTCCGGTTTGGCTTTCCACATAGTATCATCACTGATAATGGTACTAATCTGTCAAAGGGAGAGATGGAGGAGTTCTGCCAACATGAGCACATCCGGCTTGATATAGCATCGGTGGCTCACCCCCAATCTCATGGTCAAGCAGAGAGGGCAAATCAAGAAATTTTGAGAGGTATTAAACCCCGGCTTATGGTTCCTTTGAAGCGGACACCGGGTTGTTGGGTGGAGGAATTGCCTTCTGTGTTATGGAGCATCAACACCACGCCTAACAGATCGACGGGTTACACACCTTTCTTCATGGTTTATGGAGCGGAGGCGGTCCTCCCTAGTGACATCCGTCACGACTCGCCTCGTGTGGCGGCTTACATTGAAGCGGATAACGAGATAGCTCGTCAGGATTCTCTGGACCTGTTGGATGAGGAGCGTGATCTTACAGCAGCACGTTCGGCGATTTATCAACAACATCTCTGACGTTATCACAGCTGGCGAGTTAAGACCAGAGCCTTTCAAGAAGGTGATTTGGTGCTCCGGCTCATCCAGGATCAAACTGATATGCACAAGTTATCCCCACCTTGGGAAGGACCTTTTGTGGTCAGTAAGAATCTGCACAACGGGTCATACTACCTCATTGATGTTCGAGAGCACCAAGACTCACGTAAATCGGAGGAGGAGACCAAGCGGCCATGGAACATAGCTCTTCTTCGGCCTTACTATACTTGAGCCAGAGGCTCTTCATATGTACATATTTATGACGATGTATATATTATATAATAAACCGGAGCCTCCATTAAAGCGGGGTATCTGTTTCTTTTTACATCATGTGTGTGCTTACAAGAGTTTCTACTGACAAAGCGGAGTTTTTTGTTAAACCGGTCTCTGCAGCCGCACAAATGTACAGAAAATCACTAGGGGGCTTGGTCATATCTGAACCATTGCTACATCTCTTGATCGGTTTAAAACCACAAAGGGATATCACTAGGGGACTTGGTTGTTATCACACCATAGCTACACCTCTTGATAGGCGTTTAGCCACAAAGGAAATTATGTGGGGCCAAAGAGAGTGTTGCACAAAGCACAAACTCAAACATGGGCTCCCACTGGGCATAGCTCACAAAGTTACTTGGGGGCTTTTTGTGCAAAGCAACAAAGAGTTTGAAAGGACCCTTGTCATTGGCTATCAAGCCATGGCTTGGAAGCCTGGTGTATTCACCTAAAACCCCAAGTTAACCTGCCTTCATCAAGTAAGCCACTCCTGTCCAGGTAATCCTGGTATGACCTGGCGAATGTTTGACAAGTCAATCTTCTATAGACTTTGAACTTGTCAAAGTTAAAAAGACGATTGGTTAATTGGAGGCCCATCTTAAAAGGCTTTGTTAAATGGTTTAACTCAGAGGCCTGGCAGCCCATGAAAAGCCTCGATTTGGAGCCTGGCAGCTCGTAAAAAGCCTTGCATATTTCTTTTTTGAAACCGATTTGCTAAGTTTTCTGACTTTATTAAGGGTTATAATGTTTTCTGATAAACTGGTGTCCTTGACCTGGCTTGGCTCTCAACTACAAGTTGTCAGTACATGATCAGTTATAAACCGGCATTCGCTACCCCGGTCTTGTTTTGACTAATAAGTCGCCAGTGTTATAAGGAAAATCCGGTGTTTATCATATACCGCTACGGTTTATTATTATAATTCAGCAAATTAAAGACGGAGTTATCTCTGCTCCGGATTGGTGTTTACACCTTTTACCATAGAGGTAGTTGGTCAGCCAATGAGGTATGTTACAAAGGTTATTTTTATATACAAACTTTGGTTATCCATCCAAGTATTGTCTATTCTTGGGCATCATGACTCGTCCAGTGGTAAACCACTAGGACACTTTTTACGTTCTTGTCTACAGGAACACAGTTCATTATGGGTTAAGCATAAATAGATGCCAAACGGTGGAGCAGGTTTTCACATTATCTAAGTGCCACACAACATGCTCGATGGCATGACAGATCAAGGAGTTTTTGCTATCCTATTACATGAAGCTTCCAAATGGATCCCATTGAATAATTGTTTTAAGCATTGGCACACAATGGCTGGTAAACCGGCGTCCGGTTTAGGATGCTTCATCTGGACGGTTTGATGGTTGAGGGTCAGTTGGTGCCATCACTTCTTCTTCATCCCTCCCCAGACGCTGGAAATCAACCGTCGACCAATCGATTCCAGTTAACGCTTGAAACACAGCCTCTTCATGGATAAAGCTGGAAGGGTTAATATCAGGAGCGTAGGTATGCTTACGAATTGGAGGTACAAGTTCTTCGACTTCATGGATTTCGGTAGGCTGTCTCTTCCCTTCAGTGTCATAAGCCGGTTGGAAATGAGACAAGTCTGTGTCCTCTGCCAGCTTGCTAGCTATTGGCCGCATTTCTTTGGTCAGCCTTTGGAGGTCATCATTGTCGAAGTCTGAACCGTCCTCTTTCACACTTGGATATCCTTTGATGATATCCTCCGCTTCAAGGTTTGGAATCCATGCCTTGGCTCGGATTAGCGCGGTTAATGCGCCTGCTCTTGCAGCTACCTTCTTTAGTTCGGTGATCCGGGCTTGTAACATGGCCAGCTTCTCAAGTGTTTCCTTTATCAGTGGGGGCGCCGGTTTATTGTAAGCCGCAGTACAAATCGCACGCTAGGACCCAGAGTACATATGTTCAATAAGGGTATAAGCCGCTTTAAGCTTAATCCTCATATCTATACCCAGATGAGCAATACGAGTGCCTGTCACGGTTTAAAATCAAGTGTTCTGATCAATGACAAGATTCCATGAATTGGATAAACTGCACAAGGAGATACTTACCAAAGATAGCGGAAGTCATGGCATTGATTTGCCGTTTCAACCCAGTTAGTTCATCCACAACTAGTTTCAGGGCCGCTTCAGCATCTTCAACTCTTTTGGTTAAACTGTATTTTTCGGTTTCCCAGTCAGCCCGATCTTTTTTAAAAGACTCTTTCAGCTTTTCCATCACTGCTAGGGCCTTGGTCAGCTCCTCTTTAGCTTTTGCAGCTTCTGCTTGTTGGGACTTCACATTCTCTTGCAAATCAGCAGTCCGGGCATCTCTATTGCTTATTTTAGCCTACAACAATGAAGAAATGTCAGACAACAGGATATATATTTTCTAAAGTACAAAGCGTACAACAAGTTATGCACTTTGTACTTGGGGGCTAATGTCTGTTTGCTTTGATTCACTACATCTTTTATAAAGTCTCCAGAACAATGCAAGCATTATCCTTGAAACTTGGGGGCTAATGTATATCTGTTCAAAAACAAACGCATTGATTAAAACCCGGATTACCTTGCAAAGCTAAACCGGCCTTTGGGGGCTACGCTGAGGAAAGCTATATCATTACATTGGTAAAGTATCGGCCTTGGTTTTCACTAACGATCTAACATTTTGAGCGTCAGTGGGAGAAACTTAAAGTATTACAAAGACCCGGTTCACGATTAACATCATAAAACGGCCCTTGGGGGCTACTTGGGCTGGCATTTCAACTTTGGAGTCAAGAAGTAAAGGGAGATGAAAATACCTCATAACGTTCCTTCATCAAATTCACCAAACCGGCTTCATAGTCATGGTTTGAGTGCAGACGGTTTAAGAAACCGGAGTGAAGCTCTTCAGCGTTGAGATGGGCATAACTTGATAAGTCAGTACTCCATTTGCCCTTCTCCCTAGCAGCACGCTCTTCTTTGGCACTATGTTGGGCCAAAATTACAGGATGGCCAAGAGAGCTGTGGCCTATACTAGTAACAACAACATCATCTCCTTGGCCTTCAGTGGTTTTTGCGGGTGATGATGGAGTTTCAGTATCCTTCATTGGACTAGCCCGGTTTTGAGCTGCCGGTTCAGTATCAGGAATGGCAGGATCAGCTTCTGCTGGTTCATCAGTATTCCGATCTGGAAGGGGCGGTTCAGCAGAGGTGGCTTCAGGAGGAGGGCCTTCCGGGTCACGAGTTTGGTCCGGTTCACCTATTTGCTCTTCTTCAACAACAGCCTGGTCTTCTGACGGATTAGTGTCCCGAGCTTTCTTGCTGGGTCTGGCTTTGGCTCTGCAAACAAAAATAAAAGAGGTTTAGCATCCTATTCAAGATTTGTAACACATTGGAAGAAAGGGTTTGAAAGCTTACGCAGCCACAGTTTTTAAAGGAGGGAGTTGGGTTGTTGTTGACTCGCCAGAGGATGAGGGAGGTGTCACCTGATAATTTGAATCAGACGGATTAAGAGGTTGTCTGAAATAACCTGCCTTGGGATAAGAATGGTCAGAAGTGGAAGAGACCTCAGACCGGCGCTTCCGAACCGGGGTATCAGGTAAACCGGCCGAAGTGACCTGTTGGCCACTGTGCCGGGTTGTCCGGCGAGCTTCATGCTACTGTGTCTTTAAAATAAATATTGGGTCCAAGTAAGCAAGAGGATGAGAAAAGCTTACTTTCCGGATTTCTTGACGGGTTTTTTGTGTTGTCATAGAGTCTGAACCGGAGGAAAGGGTAATTACCTCTACATCATCAGCCTGGCTGCCTTCTACATCCTCCTGATAAAGATCATTGTTAATGATGTGCATGAAAAGGGAGCCAAGTGAGTCAAGTTCTACCTCAACTTCCAGATCATCAGCATCGTCATCAAGTTCCATGTTGATCCGGTCAGATGTTTTCTGCTTTGAGGTCCGCTTGACGGCTTTGGTTTTGGGACGAGATGGTTTGACCGCTTTATCCCCGGTTGGCATCACTGCTTTATCTACGGATTTACGTTTCCAGAAGGGATCATCACCCTATACATACATACAGAGAAGAAGGATTACAAGTTGAACAAATTAAAGATATCAAAGATGAAAAGGAAGTATAGTGCTTACAGCAGGCGACTTGTTCTTAGTATAGAAGGGGCTCAAGCCGGTTTGACTACAGACTGATTCCGACTCATTCAAAATCTTCTTTACACTTTCAGTGACCTCTTCATCGGTCACCTGAATGTTGCAATAGCGTTGAGGTTCTTCAACATCACCGGTGTACTCACACATTAAACCGGGGCGCCGGCTTAGCGGCAAGACGCTCTAAGATATCCAACAGCGCACGAAATCAACGCCTGTTAAACCGTTGGCCATAAAAGCCTGGAGCTCGGCGAGTTGAGGGGCATACTTGGCCCATTCTGCAGAACTTAAGCATTGCGGCATAGGATGGGTGTTGGAAAGCCGGTGATCACGATAGCATGGAACGGGATTTTCATCTTCAGGAGAAGTATCTCTGCAGTAAAACCAAGTCTGGTTCCATTCCTTCGGGTGACTGTGCAGTTTGGCATGAGGGAATTCAACTTCCTTCCGCTTTTGAATTGAGACACCACCAAGCTCAGTGTTGGGGCCGTTTACAAACTCTATGCGCCGGTTTAGATGAAAAAAGTCCCAGAACAGCTCAGCAGTGGGCTCTTCTTGCAGGTACACTTCACAGAAGACCTGGAAGTTGCATAGATTGGACACCGAGTTGGGTCCGATATCCTAAGGATGGAGTTGGAAACTGGCAAGCACATCTCCGTAGAACTTTGACCCTAGCGGTTTGAAACCACGGCCTAGGTGGTCGACGAAGACCACAACCTCGCCCTGCCTTGGGGTTGGAGGATTTTCTGTTCCTGGAACTCGCCATCGAATTTCAGTTTTCTTGGGTAAGGTACCAATGTTGACCATCCCACTCAACTGTTCCTCGGTGACCCGGGAACGAGCCCAATTGCAAGTGGCAAACTGTTTGGCCATTGTCAAACAAAAAGCTGGAAAGGAAATGCCGGTTTGCAAATTATTCACGGTGGTATACAAGATGCAGTGGAATAAAGTTATAAAGGTATGTGAAATTGCGTAAACCGGAGACAAATACAATAGCGAATGGCAAGATCATATCAAGGGCATGCATGTGTTGTTAAACCGGATTATTACAATCAACATAAAGAAGGTCTGCCAGTTTACTAGGGGACTAATGGTATGAGATAGATTGTTTTTGCAAAGGTAAACCGCCTACAGAGGATGCAGATCTAAGGCGAAAAGGGCTAAGTAAGGAAAAACAAGTTTCACAGGATCACATGGGAATTTTGGATCTACCGAAGACAGAGAGGCAAAAATATTCTGACCTAAAAAGAGTAGGACCTGGCACAGTTTATGAGGGACTAGATCAGTTTTTGCGCATAAAGGATTTGTGGTGGTAACAGAAGATTAGTCACGGCAAGGGATACGTCAAGCACGAAGTGTCCATCTACAGACTAAGGGCAGAACAGGGAAGAACAGCACTGAAGCACTGATGAACTTCAGAAGAACTACGAAGAACGTCGAAACCCTAGAACAGATTTGTGGCGGAGAAAAGCAGAGAACTTACCGGAGCTGATGAGGAAACGGAAAGGCGCCGCAGTATTCTGGTGCGTTCAGGGTGATGCAGCGCCTAGGGTCAGAGCAGAGGCGACGGTCGACGGTGGCGGCGGAGCTCCAGAGGCTGAGTAGCGCAAGGAAGACGACGCGAAGAGGCACGAGGGGGAAAAGGTGAAAATGACCCCTCAGTCTTATTTATAAAGGCAAGGGATAAGTGTCAGGCGTGAAAATCGAGGGGCTAGAAATTTGGAAGTGAGGCGGAGCTGTCGCCTCGATTGTCGGAGACCCATTAATGAAGATGTGTCATACATAGTTTTTAAACAGATGACGTCATGACGGTTTACCACGATCCGAGAAGATGATGTCACGGCGGTTTACTAAATTATGAGAAGATGTTGTAGACGAAGTTTTTAATAAGGATTGACATGAACCTGTTCAAATCAATCTAGGGCCTAATGTTGGGGATATTACTACTGGGCGTAAACCGGCCAGGAAAGGCCGGGTTAACTTCATCCTTAGTTGATTATGCTTGAAGCCCATGTAGACAGAAGAGGAAAGGTCCAGGGCCCAGAACCGGCTTAAGGCCCATAGCTGTGAACCGACATTTGTATGAAACTTGTATTGTAAGATAGAAAGAGTGGAGACCGGACCGGACACGTTTATGAGCCGTTCTCGGGACTCTGTAAACCGATGGGCTCCACCCATGTATATAAGGGGACGACCCGACGACGGTTCAGAGAGAGAGACAACAACTCGAGAGCCAGACAAGCGGATTCGCTCCCTGGCCTTCGAAACCCTAGCAATATCAAACACAACTAGACGTAGGCTTTTACCTTCATCGAAGGGGCCGAACTAGTATAAACTCCCTGTGTCCCCTTGTCCGGTTTAACCCCTTTAAGCTAACCCGTTGCGATGGCTCCACGACTAAGTCCTTTCACAAGGACATCTGCCGTGACAAACCCACGACAGGTTGTCAATCCCTTTCGGGTAACAGTGCCAGAAATTGTCGAGTTGACGGGATAAAAATATGATAGATTGGATAAATAGACCATGAATAAATGCAAAATAAAATAAACTGCAGCAAGGTATTTTAGGGTTTTTGGAAATATATATCTGAAAATAAAAGCAAATAAAATAGATCTTGAAGGCAAATATAATAAAGAAGAGACCCTGGGGCCGTAGATTTCACTAGTGGCTTCTCTCGAGAAAAATAGCATACGGTGGGTAAACAAATTACTGTTGGGTAATTGATAGAACTTCAAATAATCATGACGATATCCAGGCAATGATCATTATATAGGCATCACTTCCAAGATTAGTAGACCGACTCCTGCCTGCATCTACTACTATTACTCCACACATCGACCGATCCAGCATGCATCTAGTGTATTAAGTTCGTGGAGGAACGGAGTAATACAATAAGAACGATGACATGATGTAGACAATATCTATTTACATAGAAATAGACCCCATCTTGTTATCCTTAATACCAACGATACATACGTGTCCTTTCCCCTTTTGTCACTGTCATCGAGCACCATAAGATCGAATCCATCACAAAGCACCTCTTCCCATGGCAAGAAAAATCGATCTAGTCGACCTAACTAAACCAAATATTCGAAGAAGAAATGCGAGGCTATAAGTAATCATCATATAAGAGCTCAAAAGAGTCAAATAACTTTCATGGATAAAAACATAGATCTGATCGTAAACTTAAAGTTCATCGGATCCCAACAAACACACCGCAAAAAGAGTTAAATTAAATAGATCTCCAAGAGACCATTGTATTGAGAATCAAAAGAGAGAGGAAGCCATATAGATACTAACTACGGACCTGTAGGTCTACAATGAACTACTCACACATCATCGGAGAGGCACCAATGAGGATGATGAACCCCTCCGTGATGGTGTCTAGATTGGATCTGTGGTTTTTGGAACTTGCGGCGGCTGGAATTGATTTTCGTTGACTCCCCTAGGGTTTTTGGAACATTGGGGTATTTATAGAGCAAAGAGGCGGTGCGGGAGGCCACCGAGGTGGGCAAAAACCACCTGGGAGCGCTTGGGCCCCCAGGCGCGCCCTGGTGGGTTGTGCTCCCCTTGGATTCCCCCTCTGGTACTTCTTTGGCCCAACAGGTGTCTTCTGGTCCAGAAAAAATCTCCAAAAAGTTTCACTGCGTTTGGACACTATTTGGTATTGATTTTCTGCAAAGTAAAAAACAACAGCAAAGCAACAACTGGCACTAGACACTATGTCAATAGGTTAGTCCCCAAAAATGATATAAAGTTGCTATTAAAGGATTGTAAAACATCCAAGAATGGTAATATAACAACATGGAACAATAAAAAATTATAGATACATTGGAGACATATCAATGGCCCTCGGGATAGAAAGGTTCCTGAGCCATTTTACCACCTCTAGTCATAACTCTAACAACATGATCATTCATCTTATTATTCATCTCATTGAGAGAATCTGTAACATCCCAAATTTTCAATTTGGAATGTTATACACTAGATCATCATGCATATCATATTTTCTTGCATTTTGGTTGGTCCTAGAAATTTCACGCAACTCAAGGACCTTCGGAGAGAGTTGGAGATTTCGTTATTTTCATATTTGAGAGTTTTCTCAAATTTGAAAAGCAGATCATTTGATTTATTTTATTTCATCTTCAATTATTTTTCCAATATCAAATATGAGAGAGGGAATAATATGACTTTCCCAAAAATTTAGGAAAATGAAGATCTAATGGATAAATCAATTTTTGTTTTCCGGTGTTTATTTGCATTTGATTTGGATAGGGAAAAATGTGTGTTTTCAAAAATTGCATTTTAGGTCCGGAGTAAAGTTCATTTTGTTCGACTCATTTTTAGGAGTCGGGGAAAATTTACTTTAGAAATTTTGGAGTTCGTTTAGTTTCTTTTTCTGTGTTTTTTTTGCGCGCGTAACCGATTTTAAAAAAAAGAGCAGCGCTCCGCCTTGGGCCAAGGCCCAGCCAGCAGGCCGGCCGGCCAGGCCCCAGCCCAGCCGCGTGCGCGCCAGGCGCCGCCGTCGCTCGAGGCCGAGTCCCAGCGGGACTTAGGCCGGTTAGCCCCCACCCTTTCCTTGTTTTGTTTTCCCTCTTTTGCTTGCCCCCTACCCCAAGTAATCCCCCCCACCTATATAAATACACCCCAACCCCCCCTCTCCTCACATCAATCCCAAGCCCCTCTCCTCCTAAGCCGCAGCAAGCAGCAGCGCGCAGCCCCAAGCCGCCGCCTTAGCCGCGCCGCCCCGCGCCTAAGCCGCCGCCGCCGCCCTTAGCCGCCGCCGCCCGGAGCCTGCCTCCCGAGGTAGCCGCGCCTCTCTTTTTCTTCCCCGGTCCGGTTTTTCCTAAAAGAACCGTTCCGTTTTCTCTCTGATTCTTTTCTTTTTCTTCCGGTTTTTGTTTCGGTTTTCTTCCGAAACCCTAGATCGGTTTTCCGTTTCTTTTTCGGTTTCTTTTCCGAAAACCCTAGATCGGTTTTCGTCCTTCTTTCGGACCGTTCGTCTCAACGAACGTGATCACCGATTATTCCCCGGTTAACGACGCCCGTTTGTTTAATCGTTCTTCTTTTTCTTTTCGTCGGATTTATTCCGCGATCGTGATCTCAGATCCGATCTTCGTTCTAGTCTTTCTTCTCGCTCGTTTATCGGAATCAGGTGATTCAAGCGCCTGGAGTTTCGTCTCGAAACCGCTGTTCCGTCTAATCAACTTAAACAAGTTTTTCCCCCGGTAAAACTTGACCTAGTTTCAACTTGCTAGAACCGAGTTGTTTTCTTCCGCCGTTTGTTTTCCGTTTCTTTATTCGTTTCGTTCTTTCTTTGCAATCGGAGTTCTTAAGTTGAACTTTCTGGTTCGTTCTCCTGTTCGAGTTTTACCTGTGCATTAGATGAGTACTTATTGTATTCTTGTTGTTTGTCTGTGATAGATCACCCGGATTGCGCCGCTTGTTACTTCGATTCCCTAGGTCTCGCGGATCATCAGCAAGGCAAGTAACACTTTGATCATACCTTTTCTACAACCCATGTTTTATTGCATTAGATCAATCCTCTCACATTGCATGATTAGGATCTAATTAAATTGTGGGATGGGAAGTACATGAGGTAGTACCTATTACCTGTATTATTATGAAACCCTTGGGAGTTACTTCTACGTTTGCTTATTATGCCATGCTATGCTAGTAGACGTGGATTGGGTGAGTGATATCCATGACAGATGTGAGTTTGTTAATTTTAATGGTTTATCTAAGGTGGCAACTTAAACACACATCTGGGTGGATTGAGGCACCTGATGTCTATTAGGACTTGCCTGTTTTATTTTAGACCGCCACCCAGGCTCAAACGGATCATAAGATTTTTCATGCTAGAAACTTCCGTGTGCAGCCACAAGCCATTATGGGCTCTGGCATAGTTGACTAAGTTGTGCGAACTCTTACAGTGGTAGACTAGCAGATGTAGGGGATGTAGGTGTACCGGTCTACCCGATCGTAAGGTGCTAGCGCTTCTGAAAGACTATGTCTCGGTCATCCGTCTTCTCAAACACCATGTAGTGCGAGAAACCAAACGGAGGCGATCGAGTCTTGTGGGGAAAAGTGCGCAAACCTCTGCAGAGTGTACAAACTAATCATGATTAGCCGTGTCCCCGGTTATGGACAACTTGAGTATCTAGTACTTGAATATCATGTGAATCTCAACATGTTACTTCTAATTAATGTTGTTGGGTTTTAATTGTTCACTTAATGGGGATCGGAATGCTGTCAACCATTCTCGATGTTTCACAACCACCATGATAGTTAAATAAATTTATTCTTTTGCAGTAGGGAAAAACTGGCTTTACGCAAAACTGTAACCATAGAGCTTTCCACCAGCCATATATGCATGTAGTATAGTTGTTTCATTTCCATTACTCTCTATGTGTTACTTTGCCAGCATATTCCATGTGCTAACCCGTTTCCAGGCTGCAACTTTCATGTTGCAGACTTTTCAGACGACGAGTAAGGTGCTTTTAGGTCGTGGTTCTATACTCAGTGATGCCGCTGGAGTTGATGGACCCATTTATCTTTCGAGTCTTCCGTTGTTATCGTTATTAGATGGCCTTAAGCCATTTTTATTGTAATAAGTTCTCTTTGAGACAACGATGTAATAAGTGTGTGATTGCCACTCTGCTATAAATCCTTCGATGTACTGTGTGGTGTCAGCATTACTGATCCAGGGATGACACCCGAGCACAGTAGACTTGATCCATTCGGGTCGGGTCGCCACAGAGATGGTATCAGAGTGAGTGATATCCATGACAGATGTGAGTTTGTTAATTTTAATGGTTTATCTAAGGTGGCAACTTAAACACACATCTGGGTGGATTGAGGCACCTGATGTCTATCAGGACTTGCCTATTTTATTTTGGACCGCCACCCAGGCTCAAAGGGATCGTAAGATTTTTCATGCTAGAAACTTCCGTGTGCAGCCACAAGCCATTATGGGCTCTGGCATAGTTGACTAAGTTGTGCGAATTCTTACAGTGGTAGACTAGCAGATGTAGGGGATGTAGGTGTACCGGTCTACCCGATCGTAAGGTGCTAGCGCTTCTGAAAGTCTATGTCTCGGTCATCCGTCTTCTCAAACACAATGTAGTGCGAGAAACCAAATGGAGGCGATCGAGTCTTGTGGAGAAAAGTGCGCAAACCTCTGCAGAGTGTACAAACTAATCATGATTAGCCGTGTCCCCGGTTATGGACAACTTGAGTATCTAGTACTTGAATATCATGTGAATCTCAACATGTTACTTCTAATTAATGTTGTTGGGTTTTAATTGTTCACTTAATGGGGATCGGAATGCTGTCAACCATTCTCGATGTTTCACAACCACCATGATAGTTAAATAAATTTATTCCTTTGCAGTAGGGAAAAACTGGCTTTACGCAAAACTGTAACCATAGAGCTTTCCACCAGCCATATATGCATGTAGTATAGCTGTTTCATTTCCATTACTCTCTATGTGTTACTTTGCCAGCATATTCCATGTGCTGACCCGTTTTCGGGCTGCAACTTTCATGTTGCAGACTTTTCAGAAGACGAGTAAGGTGCTTTTAGGTCGTGGTTCTATACTCAGTGATGCAGCTGGAGTTGATGGACCCATTTATCTTCCGAGTCTTCCGCTGTTATCGTTATTAGATGGCCTTAAGCCATTTTTATTGTAATAAGTTCTCTTTGAGATAACAATGTAATAAGTGTGTGATTGCCACTCTGCTATAAATCCTTCGATGTACTGTGTGGTGTCAGCATTACTGATCCAGGGATGACACCCGAGCATAGTAGACTTGATCCATTCGGGTCGGGTCGCCACAGAGATGGTATCAGAGCACACGCTGACTGTAGGACACGACCACTAAGTTAAAGCCATAGGTCACCATTCTCTTCTCATTTTCTAACTCCTCATCTTTTCTACTCTTTTAGGATGACGAATGCGAAGATTAAGTACGCTCAACCGGATGAAGGCACACCATTTGGATTTCACCTGAAGGAAGTCACCAAGTACCTGAATATCGGATTACCAAGCTTCACGGGAACTTTCAACGCCACTCTGCCTGAAGAGGAGCGCTGGAAGATTCAAGCTCATGTTCCAGGAAGGACATTCGCGCCAATCACGAAGCCTATAGATAGTATTTTCAATGCACCAACCTGGAGTTTGGGAAAGAGCATGGCAGCTCATATCACCATAGGACGCATTGGAGAAGTTTACCAAGAAGACCTCAAGGACACTATCTACCAGATTTGCGGACGCCGAAATGAACAATGGGAGTTAGTCAGCACCAAGAAGGATAGATCCATTGCATCATTCATCCAAGAGTTAAACCGGCACATTCGACGCCACAAGAACCAGATGTGCAATGATATGATAGAGTTGAAGAATGCGAAGGCAAGGATCATCGAACTAGAAGGGGAACTGAAGTCTACACGCAAGGACTACATGGACGAGATCGTAGCTCTAGCAAGGCACAATGGCGATCTTAAGCAGGAGATTGAAGAACTCAAGAGGAAGTTAGCCTCAAAGGAGGAAGACGAGTACGTCGCATGTCCGGACAACTACAACATCATTGACGACACCGATTCGGATCCAAGTGAACCCGACTTTGAAGACGAAGCTGGAGCAGATATCATGGAGTCTTCCACCGGTTCAAATTTCTAGATGACCACCAGATAGTAGTAGTATTCCCCCATGTAAACATTATAGTCAAGCACTTTTGCGATAGTTTTAGACCGATTGTAAGCCCTTGTTTGATTGAATGAAGTGATTTTGTGTGCATTTGCTCATGTGCATTGGGGTAGTGTTTTCCCTTTAGACCTCACTCTATTCTTAATTCTCGTCTTTTCTAAACCCTCAGATGCCTCCGAGACGTGACAATGGATTCCCACCGGAACTCACTCAGTTGATCCAGCAGCAGAATCAATTGATGCAGATGTTAGTCCAGAACCAACAGAACAACAACAACAACCCACCACCACCACCACCACCTGTTGACCACTTAGCCCGTTTCCTTAGGCTGAATCCGCCGGTGTTTTCCAGTAGCACCGAGCCAATAGTAGCAGATGATTGGCTCCGCAAGATAGGAAGGGAGTTGACCACTGCAGGATGCACGGATGGTGAGAAAGTGAAGTTTGCCGCTCACCAGCTTGACGGACCCGCGGCAGCATGGTGGGAGAATTTCACAGCCACTTACCCAGTTGACACTGTCACATGGGATCAGTTTCAGCAAGCTTTCCGCACTGCCCATGTTTCAACAGGAGCTATGGCCATGAAGAAGCGTGAGTTTCGCAACTTACGCCAAGGAGGAAGGACAGTTGGCCAGTACGTTGACGATTTCAGCAAGTTAGCACGTTATGCCCCAGATGATGTTGCTATGGATGCAGCTAAGCAGGAGAAGTTTCTGGAAGGACTGAATGATGAACTAAGCATGAAATTGATGGTAGTGAGTTTCAACAACTACCAGGAGTTGGTAGATCGTGCCATCATGATTGAAGGGAAGCAACAGCAGATTGAGAACCGTAAGAGGAAGTATGGACAGGGGAAGTATAACTCTGGAGCCCAGCAGAAGCCCCGTTTTACCCCTAAACCGGGATTTCAGTTTCAGCACACCCATGGAGGAGGTAGCTCGCACAACCATAATGGCCACAAGAATGGTAATGGGAATGGAGGAAGCAACGGCCAGAACCGGACCACCCCATCCACCCCAGCCAAAAAGGACTTGAGCCACGTCACTTGCTATAAGTGTTCGAAGCCAGGGCATTATGCAAATGAATGTCCTGAAGGCCAGAATGGAAATGGCAATGGAAGTTCTGGGAAGAAGCCGAACCCTTTCAATAGGGGACAGGTGAACCACGTTAATGTGGAGGAGGTTGAAGATCAGCCCGATGCAGTAATCGGTAAGTTTTTGGTTAAGTCATTTACTGCACTCGTTCTTTTTGATACTGGTGCATCGCATTCATACATATCAAGGGGATTTGTGGAAAAGTATAGCCTGCCCACTAAGATTCTTAAAACACCTATGTTAGTAAGCTCGCCAGGAGCAGAGTACATGGCCAGACAAGGATGTTTCCAAGTGCCATTAAGTATAGGAAGGCATGTTTTCCCAACGGATTTAATTATTCTGGAATCCCAAGGATTGGATGTGATTCTTGGTATGGATTGGCTGTCGATGTATGGAGGAAACATCGATTGCGCCAGTAAGACAATTTTTCTTACCACACCAGAAGGAAGAAGGATCAAGTATGTATCCCGGCATGTGCCAAACAGGACACAAGTAAACTGCCTAACAGGAGTTGTGCAAGAGGAAGTACCCGTGGTAAAGGATTTTCCTGATGTATTTCCTGAGGAATTGCCAGGCATGCCACCGGATAGAGACATTGAGTTTTTGATTGAGTTATTGCCAGGTACAGGCCCAATATCGAAGCGACCGTACCGGATGCCAGCAAAGGATTTGGTAGAAATTAAGAATCAGATTAAGGAGTTATTGGATAAAGGTTACATTCGCTCAAGTTCTTCGCCTTGGGGATCACCCGTACTTCTAGTGGAAAAGAAGGATGGATCATTAAGGATGGTTGTAGATTATCAGGGATTGAATGAAGTAACCATCAAGAACAAGTACCCACTGCCAATGATCAACGATATGTTTGATCGTTTGCAAGGAGCTAAAGTGTTTTCCAAGATCGATTTGCGATCAGGGTACCATCAATTGAAGATTCGAGAGCAGGACATACCCAAGACAGCATTCACCATGAGATATGGACTGTATGAGTATACCGTTATGTCATTTGGATTGACTAACGCACCTGCCTATTTTATGAACCTGATGAACAAAGTGTTTATGGAGTTTCTGGATAAGTTCGTCGTAGTGTTCATTGATGACATCCTGGTTTATTCAAAGAATGAAGAGGAGCATAAGGAACATTTGCGTTTGGTTTTGGAGAAACTAAGGGAACATCAGTTGTACGCCAAATTCAGCAAATGTGAGTTTTGGTTGAAGGAAGTTGGATTCCTCGAACACGTTATATCCGGAGAAGGTATAGCAGTTGACCCCACTAAGGTTGAGACCGTAACCGAATGGGAAGCACCAACGACAGTTGGAGAGACCGGAGTTTTCTTGGACTCGCAGGATACTACCGGAGATTTATTGAGAATTTCTCAAAGATTGCGAAGCCTATGACGGAGTTGTTGAAGAAGGATACTAAGTTCAATTGGACTGAGGAGTGTGAGGCTAGTTTCCAGGAATTGAAGAAATGTTTGGTTACCTCACCAGTGTTGATTTTGCCAGATCAAACCAAGGATTATGAGGTGTATTGCGACGCTTCACGTCGAGGACTTGGAGCAGTGCTTATGCAGGAAGGAAGAGTTGTTTCATATGCTTCACGACAACTGAAGCCTCATGAGTTGAATTATGCCACGCATGATTTGGAGTTAGCAGCCATAGTGCATGCATTGAAGACGTGGAGACATTTCCTCATTGGAAATCATTGTGAGGTGTACACGGATCACAAGAGTTTGAAGTACATTTTCACGCAGAAGGAGTGGAACCTCAGACAAAGGAGATGGTTGGAGCTCATCAAGGATTATGACATGAGATTGCATTACCATCCCGGAAAAGCTAATGTAGTAGCTGACGCATTAAGCCGTAAGAGCCATGTCAACACCCTAGTGACGGGAGAAGTACCAAAGGAGTTAGCAGAAAACCTTCATGAACTATGCTTGGAAATAGTTCCGAGAGGCTATGTAGCAGCATTGGAGATTCAGTCAACATTGATGGATAGGATCAGAGAAGCTCAGAAATCTGACAAGGAGATTGCTTTTATAAAAGAGAAAATGAGTGAAGGAAAAGCAAAGGGATTTCGTGAGGATGAGCACGATACCCTATGGTTTGAGGACCGTGTTTATGTGCCCAATGACCCGGAGATCAGGAAGATGATTTTGCAAGAGGCACATGATTCACCATATTCGATTCACCCAGGGAATACCAAGATGTATTTGGATTTGAAGGAAACATTCTGGTGGACCGGAATGAAGAAGGATATTGCAGCATATGTAGCAGTTTGTGACGTATGTCAGAGAGTAAAGGCAGAGCATCAGAAGCCAGCCGGATTGTTACAACCATTGCCGATACCCGAATGGAAGTGGGACAAGATAGGCATGGATTTTATTACAGGACTACCCAGGACGAAAGTAGGCTACGATTCGATATGGGTAGTAGTTGATCGTTTGACGAAGGTAGCACATTTTATTCCAGTTAAGACCACCTACACCAGTGCTAAGTTCGCAAAGATATACATGACTAGGATCATTTGTTTGCATGGAGTTCCGAGGAGTATTGTATCAGATAGAGGAACCCAATTTACCTCAAAGTTTTGGAATCAGTTGCATGAAACTTTAGGAACGAGACTAGAGTTCAGCACAGCTTTTCATCCACAGACAGATGGACAGACCGAGAGAGTCAATCAAATTTTGGAAGATATGCTGAGAGCTTGTGCACTAGATTATGGATCTAGTTGGGATGATAACTTACCATATGCGGAGTTTTCTTATAACAACAGTTACCAAACCAGTTTGAAGATGGCACCTTTCGAAGCTTTATACGGAAGGAGGTGCAGGACACCGTTGTCATGGGACGAAGTTGGAGACCGTCAATTCTTTGGACCAGATTTGATTAAGGAGTCTGAACGGAAAGTTAAGTTGATTCGCGATAGACTCAAGGTAGCCCAGTCCAGGCAGAAGAGCTACGCAGATTCTAAACGCAAGGAGACCGTTTACGAAACCGGAGACAGAGTTTATCTCTGAGTATCCCCACTTCGAAGAGTTAAGCGCTTTGGAGTTAAGGGAAAGTTAGCACCGCGTTTCGTTGGACCGTATAAGATCTTGCAACGTATGGGAGAAGTCGCTTATAAGTTGGAATTACCAGAGGGACTGTCAGGAGTTCATGATGTATTCCATGTTTCTCAGCTGAAGAAATGTCACGCCGAGATGGCGGAGGTACCGCTAAGAGATACAGTACCGCTTGAAGCAATTCAGTTGAAGGATGACCTAACATATGAGGAGAAGCCAGTCAAGATTCTCGATTACGCCAGTAGAGTTACTCGCAGCAAGGTTATCAAGTTATGCAAAGTTCAGTGGAACCACCACTCAGAGGATGAAGCCACCTGGGAAAGAGAAGAAGATTTGCACAAGGACCACCCTCACCTATTTTCTAGCCAACCCGAATCTCGAGGGCGAGATTCATCTTAAGGGGGGTAGGTTTGTAACATCCCAAATTTTCAATTTGGATTGTTATACACTAGATCATCATGCATATCATATTTTCTTGCATTTTGGTTGATCCTAGAAATTTCACGCAACTCAAGGACCTTCGGAGAGAGTTGGAGATTTCGTTATTTTCATATTTGAGATTTTCTCAAATTTGAAAAGCGGATCATTTGATTTATTTTATTTCATCTTCAATTATTTTTCCAATATCAAATATGAGAGAGGGAATAATATGACTTTCCCAAAAATTTAGGAAAATGAAGATCTAATGGATAAATCAATTTTTGTTTTTCGGTGTTTATTTGCATTTGATTTGGATAGGGAAAAATGTGTGTTTTCAAAAATTGCATTTTAGGTCCGGAGTAAAGTTCATTTTGTTCGACTCATTTTTAGGAGTCGGGGAAAATTTACTTTAGAAATTTTGGAGTTCGTTTAGTTTCTTTTTCTGTGTTTTTTTTTGCGCGCGTAACCGGTTTTTTTTTAAAAAAAAGAGCAGCGCCCCGCCTTGGACCAAGGCCCAGCCAGCAGGCCGGCCGGCCAGGCCCCAGCCCAGCCGCGTGCGCGCCAGGCGCCAGGCGAGGCAGCCGCCGCCGTCGCTCGAGGCCGAGTCCCAGCGGGACTTAGGCCGGTTAGCCCCCCCTTTCCTTGTTTTGTTTTCCCTCTTTTGCTTCCCCCTACCCCAAACCCCCCCTCTCCTCATCTCAATCCCAAGCCCTCTCCTCCTAAGCCGCAGCAAGCAGCAGCGCGCAGCCCCAAGTCGCTGCCTTAGCCGCGCCGCCCCGCGCCTAAGCCGCCGCCCTAGCACCGCCGCCGCCGCTTAGCCGCCGCCGCCGCCCTAGCGCCGCCGCCGCCGCCGCCGCCGCCTCTGCCCCGCCGCCGCCGGAGCCCCTCGCCGGAGCCTCGTCGAGGTAGCCCCGCGCCGCGTCTCTTTTTCTCCCCTCAGTTCAGTTTTTCTTCTAAACCGTTCCGGTTCTTTCTTAACCGTTCCGGTTTTCTTTCGTTCTTTGTTTCGGTTTTCTTTTCCGAAACCCTAGATCGGTTCGTTCTTCTTTCGGACCGTTCGTCTCAACGAACGTGATCACCGATTATTTCCCGGTTAACGACGCCCGTTCGTTTAACCGTTCGTCTCTTTCTTTTCGTCGGATTTATTCCGCGATCGCGATCTCAGATCCGATCTTCGTTCTAGTCTTTCTTCTCGCTCGTTTATCGGAATCAGGTGATTCAAGCGCCTGGAGTTTCGTTTCGAAACCGCCGTTCCGTCTAATCAACTTGAACAAGTTTTTTCCCCGGTAAAATTTGACCTAGTTTCAACTTGCTAGAACCGAGTTGTTTTCTTCCGCCGTTTGTTTTTCCGTTTATTTGTTCGGTTCTTTCTTTCTTTGCAACCAGAGTTCTTAATTTGAACTTTCTGGTTCGTTCTCTTGTTCGAGTTTTACCTGTGCATTAGATGAGTACTTTATTTGTATGCTTTGTTGTGTTGCGATAGAAGATCACCCGATTGGCCGCTTGTTTACTTCGAAACCCTAGGTCTCGCGGATCATCAGCAAGGCAAGTAACACTTTTGATCATACTTTTCTACAACCCATGTTTTATTGCATTAGAATCAATCCTCCTCACATTGCATGATTAAGGGATCTAAATTAAATTTGTGGGATGGAAAGTAGATGAGGTAGTACCTACTATCACCTGTATTAATTATGAAACCCTTGGGAGTTACTCTACGTTTGCTTATATATGCCATGCTATGCTAGTAGACGTGGATTGGGTGAGTGATATCCATGACAGATGTGAGATATAATTTTAATGGTTTATCTAAGGTGGCAACTAACACACATCTGGGTGGATTGAGGCACCTGATGTCTATCAGGACTTGCCTGTTTTTTTTGGACCGCCACCCAGGCTCAAAGGGATCATAAGATCTTTCATGCTAGAAACTTCCGTGTGCAGCCACATGCTACTATGGGCTCTGGCATAGTTGACTAAGTTGTGCGAACTCTTACGGGGTGGACTAGCAGATGTAGGGGTTGTAGGTGGTACGGTCTACCCGATCGTAAGGTGCTAGCGCTTCTGAAAGACTATGTCTCGGTCATCCGTCTTCTCAAACACCATGTAGTGCGAGAAACAAACGGAGGCGATCGAGTCTTGTGGGGAAAAGTGCGCAAACCTCTGCAGAGTGTACAAACTAATCATGATTAGCCGTGTCCCCGGTTATGGACAACTTGAGTATCTAGTACTTGAATATCATGTGAATCTCAACATGTTACTTCTAATTAATGTTGTTGGGTTTTAATTGTTCACTTAATTGGGATCGGAATGCTGTCAACCATTCTCGATGTTTCACAACCACCATGATAGTTAAATAAATTTATTCCTTTGCAGTAGGGAAAAACTGGCTTTACGCAAAACTGTAACCATAGAGCTTTCCACCAGCCATATATGCATATAGTATAGCTGTTTCATTCCATTACTCTCTATGTGTTACATTGCCAGCATATTCCATGTGCTGACCCGTTTTCGGGCTGCAACTTCTCATGTTGCAGACTTTTCAGACGACGAGTAAGGTGCTTTTTAGGTCGTGGTTCTATACTCAGTGATGCCGTTGGAGTTGATGGACCCATTTATCTTCCGAGTCTTCCGCTGTTATTATTAGATGGCCTTAAGCCATTTTTATTGTAATAAGTTCTCTTTGAGACAACGATGTAATAAGTGTGTGATTGCCACTCTGCTATAAATCCTTCGATGTACTGTGTGGTGTCAGCATTACTGATCCAGGGATGACACCCGAGCACAGTAGACTTGATCCATTCGGGTCGGGTCGCCACAGATGTGAGTTTGTTAATTTTAATGGTTTATCTAAGGTGGCAACTTAAACACACATCTGGGTGGATTGAGGCACCTGATGTCTATCAGGACTTGCCTATTTTATTTTGGACCGCCACCCAGGCTCAAAGGGATCGTAAGATTTTTCATGCTAGAAACTTCCGTGTGCAGCCACAAGCCATTATGGGCTCTGGCATAGTTGACTAAGTTGTGCGAATTCTTACAGTGGTAGACTAGCAGATGTAGGGGATGTAGGTGTACCGGTCTACCCGATCGTAAGGTGCTAGCGCTTCTGAAAGTCTATGTCTCGGTCATCCGTCTTCTCAAACACAATGTAGTGCGAGAAACCAAATGGAGGCGATCGAGTCTTGTGGAGAAAAGTGCGCAAACCTCTGCAGAGTGTACAAACTAATCATGATTAGCCGTGTCCCCGGTTATGGACAACTTGAGTATCTAGTACTTGAATATCATGTGAATCTCAACATGTTACTTCTAATTAATGTTGTTGGGTTTTAATTGTTCACTTAATGGGGATCGGAATGCTGTCAACCATTCTCGATGTTTCACAACCACCATGATAGTTAAATAAATTTATTCCTTTGCAGTAGGGAAAAACTGGCTTTACGCAAAACTGTAACCATAGAGCTTTCCACCAGCCATATATGCATGTAGTATAGCTGTTTCATTTCCATTACTCTCTATGTGTTACTTTGCCAGCATATTCCATGTGCTGACCCGTTTTCGGGCTGCAACTTTCATGTTGCAGACTTTTCAGACGACGAGTAAGGTGCTTTTAGGTCGTGGTTCTATACTCAGTGATGCCGCTGGAGTTGATGGACCCATTTATCTTCCGAGTCTTCCGCTGTTATCGTTATTAGATGGCCTTAAGCCATTTTTATTGTAATAAGTTCTCTTTGAGACAACGATGTAATAAGTGTGTGATTGCCACTCTGCTATAAATCCTTCGATGTACTGTGTGGTGTCAGCATTACTGATCCAGGGATGACACCCGAGCATAGTAGACTTGATCCATTCGGGTCGGGTCGCCACAAAATCATTTTACGCTTTGAGAACTTGTTCTTCTTGAGTTTTTACCATGGGAGCATGTTTACTAACAATCTTGAGATCATTAACAGTTCTACACATATAATCACCCAAGCGTTCAAGCATATAAGCATTTAGTTTCAATTGTCTACTAACGTATGCATTGAAGTTTTCTTGTTTAACAATAAAGTTATCAAATTCATCCAAGCATTGACTAGCAGATTTATTATAAGGGATATCACCTTCATCAAATCTATATAGAGAATTTACCTCTACTACCTGTGTCGGGGTATTGAGACCATGTATTTCTTCAATAGGTGGTAAATACTTAACATCTTCAGCTTTAATACCTTTTTCTTTCATAGATTTCTTTGCCTCTTGAATATCTTCAGGACTGAGAAATAGAATACCTCTCTTCTTTGGAGTTAGCTTTTGAGTTGGTTCAAGAAGAGTCCAATCATTATCATTGCTGAATATATTATTCAATAGCACTTCAGCTTGTTCAACAGTTCGTTCCCTGAAAACACAACCAACACAACTATTTAGGTGGCCCCTAGAAGCATCGGCTAGTCCATTATAAAAGATATCAAGTATTTCATTTTTCTCGAGAGGATGATCAGGCAAAGCATTAAGTAATTGGAGAAGCCTCCCCCAAACTTGTGGGAGACTCTCTTCAATTTGCACAAAGTTAAATTTTTCCTGTAAAGCAGCTTGTTTCTTATGAGCAGGAAAATATTTTTTAGCGAATTAATATATCAGATCCCGGGGACTACGCACACAACCATGAGCAAGAGAATTAAACCATATCTTAGCATCACCTTAATGAGAAAGGAAACAACTTAAGAATATAGTAATAGCGAATTTTTTCTCATGAGCAAGCAAGGTGGCTATGTCATTCAATTTAGTAATGTGTGCGACAACAGTTTCAGATTCATAAGTATGAAAAGGATTAGATGCAACCAACGTAATTAACACAGGATCAACAGAGAATTCATGATCCTTATCAGTAAAAAATAGGTGAAGTAGCAAACTTAGGATCATATTGCATTCTAGCATTCAGAGAATTTTCTTTCAACTTGACAAACATTTTCTTAAGATCCTCTCAATCTTTACAAGCAAGAAAGTCCCTAGCTACCTCTCCATCCATAACATAACCCTCAGGTATAACAGGCAATTCATATCTAGGAGAGCTAGTGCTACTTCTTGAGCTTGCGTCGTTTATTCCCTTGAAGAGGAATGGGTGATGCAGCAAAGTAGAGATAAGTATTTCCCTCAGTTAGAGAACCAAGGTATCAATCCAGTAGGATATGATAACCCACAAGTATAGGGGATCACAATAGTTTTCGAGGGTAGAGTATTCAACCCAAATTTATTGATTCGACACAAGGGGAGCCAAAGAATATTCTCAAGTATTAACAGCTGAGTTGTCAATTCAACCACACCTGAAAACTTAATATCGGTAGCAAAGTGTTTAGTAGCAAAGTAATATGATAGTAGTGGTAACGGTAGCAAAAGGTAACAGTAGTAAAAGTAGTGTTTTTGGTATTTTGTAGTGATGATAGCAATAGCAACGGAAAACTAAATAAGTGAAGAACAATATATGGAAAGCTCGTAGGCAATGGATCGGTGATGGAGAATTATGCCAGACGCGGTTCATCATGTAACAGTCATAACCTAGGGTGACCCAGAACTATCTCCAGTTCATCAATGTAATGTAGGCATGTATTCCGAATATAGTCATATGTGCTTATGGAAAAGAACTTGCATGACATCTTTTGTCCTACCCTCCCGTGGCAGCAGGGTCCTAGCGGAAACTAAGGGATATTAAGGCCTCCTTTTAATAGAGTACCAGACCGAAGCATTAACACATAGTGAATATATGAACTCATCAAACTACGGTTATCACCGGTAAGTATCCCGATTATTGTCACTTCGGGGTTAACGGAACATAACACATAGTAGGTGACTATAGACTTTCAAGATAGGATCAAGAACTCTCATATATTGATGAAAACATAATAGGTTCAGATCTGAAATCATGGCACTCGGGACCTAGTGACAAGCATTAAGCATAGCAAAGTCATAGCAACATCAATCTCAGAACATAGTGGATACTAGGGATCAAACCCTAACAAAACTAACTCGATTACATGATAAATCTCATCCAACCCATCACCGTCCAGCAAGCCTAAGATGGAATTACTCACGCACGGCAGTGAGCATCATGAAATTGGTGATGGAGGATGGTTGATGATGACAATGGCGACGGATTCCCCTCTCCGGAGCCCCAAACGGATTCCAGATCAGCCCTCCCGAGAGGTTTTAGGGCTTGGCGGCGGCTCCGTATCGTAAAACGCGATGAATCCTTCTTTCTGATTTTTTTCTCCCCGAAACACAATATATAGTGTTGGAGTTGGAGTCGGAGAGGCACCAGGGGGCCCACGAGGTAGGGGGGCGCACCCCCACCCTCGTGGACAGGTGGTGGGCCCCTGGCCTTCATCTTTTGCAGGTATTTTTTATATTTTCCAAAAAGTTGACCGTGAAGTTTCAGGTCATTCCGAGAATGTTTGTTTCTGCACATAAATAACACCATGGTAATTCTGCTGAAAACAGCGTCAGTCCGGGTTAGTTCTATTCAAATCATGCAAGTTAGAGTCCAAAACAAGGGCAAAAGTGTTTGGAAAAGTAGATACGACGGAGACGTATCAACTCCCCCAAGCTTAAACCTTTGCTTGTCCTCAAGCAATTCAGTTGATAAACTGAAAGTGATAAAGAAAAACTTTTACAAACTCTGTTTACTCTTGTTGTTGTAAATATGTAAAGCCAGCATTCAAGTTTTTAGCAAAGATTATAACTAACCACATTCACAATAACGCTTGGTCTCAAGTTTACTCATATCAATGGCATAATCAACTAGCGAGTCATAATAATAAATCTCGGATGACAACACTTTCTCAAAACAATAATAATATGATATAATAAGATGGTATCTCGCTGGCCCTTTCTGAGACCACAAAACATAAATGCAGAGCACCTTTAAAGACCAAGGACTGACTAGACATTGTAATTCATGGTAAAAGAGATCCAGTCAAGTCATACCCAATGTAAACTAACAATAATGAATCAAAATGACAGCGGTGCTCTCCAACTGGTGCTTTTTAATTAGAGGGTGATGACTCAGCATAAAAGTAAATAGATAGGCCCTTCGCAGAGGGAAGCAGGGATTTGTAGAGGTGCTAGAGCTCTATTTTGAAATAGAGGTGAATAATATTTTGAGCGTTATACTTTCATTGTCAACATAACAACCAAGAGATGGCAATATCTTCCATGCTACACACATTATAAGCGGTTCCCAAACAGAATGGTAAAGTTTATACTCCCCCTTCCACCAACAAGCATCAATCCATGGCTTGCTCGAAACAACGAGTTCCTCCAACTAACAAGAGTCCCAGGGTGAGTTTTGTTTGCAATTATTTTGATTTAGTTTGCATAAAGCATGGGACTGGGCATCCCGGTGACCAACCATTTATCTCGTGAGTGAGGAGCAGAGTCCACTCCTCTTGAGAATAACCCGCCTAACATGGAAGATATGGACAAACCTAGTTGATACATGAGCTATTCGAGCATACAAAACAAGATATTTATTTGAAGGTTTAGAGTTTGGCACATACAAATTTACTTGGAACGGCAGGTAGATACTGTATATAGGTAGGTATAGTGGACTCATTTGGAATAACTTTGGGGTTTATGGAGTTGGATGCACAAGCAGTATTCCCGCTTAGTACAGGTGAAGGCTAGCAAAAGACTAGGAAGCGACCAGCTAGATAGCGACAACAGTCATTAACATGCATTAAAATAAATCAACACCGAATGCAAGCATGAGTAGGATATAAGCCACCATGAACATAAATATCGTGAAGGCTATGTTGATTTTGTTTCAACTACATGCGTAAACATGTGCCAAGTCGAGTCACTTAAATCATTCAGAGGAGGATACCACCCTATCATACCACATCATAACCATTTTAATAGCATGTTGGCACTCAAGGTAAACCATTATAACTCATAGCTAATCAAGCATGGCATAAGCACTATGATCTCTAGTTGTCATTGCAAACATGTTTATTCATAATAGGCTGAATCAGGATTGATGAACTAATCATATTTAAAAAAACAGAAGAGGTCGAGTTCATACCAGCCTTTCTCATCTCAGTCATTTCATCATATACCATCATAATTTCCTTTCACTTGCACGACCGAACGATGTGAATAATAATAATAGTGCATGTGCATTGGACTAAGCTGGAATCTGCAAGCATTCAATAAACAGGAGAAGACAAGGAAATATGGGCTCTTTTGTGAGATCAACAATAATGCATATAAGAGCCACTTCAACAATTTAATTATGGTCTTCTCCTATCGACCCCTAAAGAAAATAAAAGAAATAAAACTATTTACATGGGAAAGCTCCCAACAAGCAAAAGAAGAACAGGAAATCTTTTTGGGTTTTATTTTTAATTACTACTACAAGCATGGAAAGTAAACTAATTAAAAGCTACAACTAACTTTTTTTTGGTTTTTCTTAAGGTTAATCAAACACACAAGAAGAAAGCATAAAAAGGAAAATAAACTAGCATGGATGATACAATGAAAAAGTATGAGCATCGACATCTAGCAATGAGTGTGTGAACATGAATGTAATGTCGGTGGGAAATACATACTCCCCCAAGCTTAGGCTTTTGGCCTAAGTTGGTCTATGGCCACGGTTGGCCTGGCGGATATCCATAATAATAGTTGGGGTCGTACTGCGAAGAAGAAGAAGACTCCGATTGCCACTGGTTGGCGATCATCTCCGGATCCCACTGGTAATTAGACTTTCGTGAAGGATCAACTTGTGGTTCCGGCTCTGGCTTCATGGCTGGTGCAGGGTTCCGGTAGGCATGAATAGCCTCTAACGGAACAAGGTACTGGCCTGCAGATAAATCAAACAAAGAAGGAGAAGGCAGGGTAGTAGTCTCAGGATGATGTTTATCAAAGAACAATTTGTATTTAAGCTCTCCTTCCCTATTCTTAACAATAAAATCATGTGCCACCATACTTTTATAGTCTAAATAAACACGAGGAAGCACTTTTTCTTCCTTCTCATAATGCCTAATAGGTTTGTTAAAATGTGCAGCTAGGCGTGAAGCATGGATGCCTCCAAAGATGGGGCCCTTTGTACGGTTCAAACTTAACCGCTTAGCAATAATGCCGCCCATACTAACAGAGTTATCACCGTATAAACCGTGGAGCAAAATAATAATATCAGGGACACTAAGGTTTCCACAGTTTCCGTGAACAATTAAACAACGACTAGCAAATAATGCAAAATAGCATAAAACAGGAAAATGTATGCTAGTGATTCGTGCATCGGAAACCTTCCTTGTTTCCCCTACAGTGATATAATCAATAAACCCATCCACATCCTCGCGATGTGGTTCCTCTATCTTGCCCTCGAAAGGGACTAAACAGACCCGACAAAAATCATAAAGTGACATCTCCTTATGCTCATCATATAAATAAAACTCCACCGTAGGTGGCGAGTTCCTAGAATGGAAATGAAAGTTTTGCACAAAGATATTTGTGAGTAAGAGATACTGATCGCGTTGGTCGGGGAGGAAAGCGATGAGGCCTGCATTCTTAGCCATTTCATAAAAATCTTCATAAATCCCGGCTGCTCTCAAGAAATCATCGGAAGGCCATTCACACGATCGAACCTCCACGGTGCGAGGCGGATTATACTTAGGCTTCGGTGCCTTTTCCTTCGAGCTTCGGCTCGATGAGCCCCTCAAAAGTCTCTTCATCATTTTCTGAAAAAAATCTGAAATTTTTAGTAACTTCAAAATAAAAGTAAACCAAACTCAATAATATTGATAGCAACTACTCCTACAAGTGCCTAGAGCCTATATCATGCGTCAAAACTACTTTTGACCATATAAATTTGACATGCAAGCACAAGAACAGGGTCACCTAAGCAGCAAAAATTTGCAATGAATAAAGCACTAGAACAAAAACTAATTGGACCAATAGAGGAGTCACATACCAAGGAACAATCTACCCAAGCAGTTTTGTGAGAGGTGCTTTGAGGAAGGAGATCGAAAATGGCAGCAAAACGAGCTTGGACTCGGGTTTGAGCTGGTTATTCGTGTTTAGGGGAGGAATAAGGAGTCTATGGGTGAAAGGATAAGTGGAGGAGGGCCACCGTGGGCCCACGAGGTAGGGGGTGCGCCCAGGGGGGTAGGGCGCGTCCTCCACCCTCGTGGACAGGTGGTTGACCCCCCTGCTGTGTTTTCAGTGCCAAATATTCTGGAAAAAATCATATTTAAATTTCATGGCATTTGGAGAACTTTTATTTTTGGGGTATTTTTACATTGCACGGATAATCAGATAATAGACGGAGAAATACTATTTTTATTTTATTTAATATAAATAACAGAAAGTAAAAGTGGGGTACAGAAGGTTGTGCCTTCTAGTTTCATCCATCTCATGATCATCAAAAGGAATCCACTAACAAGGTTGATCAAGTCTTGTTAACGAACTCATTTCGAATAACATGGAACCGGAGAAATTTCGAATAACACTATGTTACCTCAATGGGGATATGCACATCCCCAATAATAAGAATATCATATTTCTTCTTGATAGTAGGAAGAAGAAATTCAAAACCTCCAAATATAATCGATGGAATTTTTCCAATAGAGTTGATACTATGAACTTGAGGTTGTTTCCTCGGAAAGTGTACCGTATGCTCATTACCATTAACATGAAAAGTGGCAATGCCTTTAGTGCAATAAATAAAAGCCCCTGCAGTATTCAAAAAGGGCCTTCCAAGAATAATAGACATACTATCGTCCTCAGGAATATCAAGAATAACAAAGTCCGTCAAAATAATAACGTTTGCTACTACAACAGGCACATCCTCACAAATACCTACAGGTATAGCATTTGATTCATCAGCCATTTGCAAAGATATTTCAGTAGGTGTCAACTTATTCAAATCAAGTCTACGATATAAAGAGAGAGGCATAACACTAACACCGGCTCCAAGATCACATAAAGCAGTTTTAACATAGTTTCTTTTAATGGAGCATGGTATAGTGGGTACTCCTGGATCTCCAAGTTTCTTTGGTATTCCAGCCTTAAAAGTATAATTAGCAAGCATGGTGGAAATTTCAGCTTCCGGTATCTTTCTTTTATTTGTAATAATATCTTTCATGTACTTAGCATAAGGATTGGTTTTGAGCATATCAGTTAATCGCATACACAAAAAGATAGGTCTAATCATTTTAGCGAAGCGCTCAAAATCCTCATCATCCTTTTTCTTGGATGGTTTGGGAGGAAAAGGCATGGGTTTCTGAACCCAAGGCTCTCTTTCTTTACCATGTTTCCTAGCAACAAAGTATTTCTTATCATAACGTTGATTCTTTGATTGTGGGTTATCATGATCAACATCAGGTTCAATTTCTATATCATTATCATTACTAGGTTGAGCATCATCATGAACATTATCATTAATATTATCACTAGTTTCAGGTTCATTACGAGATTGTGTTTCAACATCAGAAATAGAAATATCATTTGGATTCTTAGGTGTTTCAAAAATAGGATCACCAGAAGCATGCAAAGTCCTATCATTTTTCTTTTTCTTCTTTTTAGAAGAACTAGGCGCATCTATATTATTTCTCTGAGAATCTTGCTCAATTCTCTTAGGATGGCCTTCACGATACAAAGGTTCCTGAGTCATTCTACCACCTCTAGTCATAACTCTAACAACATTATCATTATCCTTACTATTCAATTCATTGAGCAAATCATTTCGAGCTTTAAGTACTTGTTCTACTTGAGTGGTAACCATAGAAGCATGTTTACTAATAAGTTTAAGTTCACCTTTGACATTAGCCATATAATCACCCAAGTGTTCAAGCATATTTGAATTGTATTTCAATTGTCTACCAAAATAAGCATTAAAATCTTCTTACTTAGCCATAAATTTATCAAACTCATCTAAGCATGGGCTAGCAAACATAGTAAATGGGATTTCAGCTTTATCATATCTATAGAGATAATTTACCTTTACTACCTGTGTCGGGTTATCAAGACCATGAGTTTCTTCAATAGGTAAAGGATTAAGATCATATGTTTCTTCAACAGGTGATAAATTAAGACCATGTATTTCTTCAATACGAGGTAAATTCTTAACATCTTTAGCTTTATTACCCTTTTCTTTCATAGATTTCTTTGCCTCTTGCATATCTTCAGGACTGAGAAATAGAATACCCCTCTTCTTCGGAGTTGGTTTAGGAATATGCTCAGGAACTGGCTCCGGAGGTGTCCAATTATTTTCATTTGTCAACATATTATTCAATAGAATTTCAGCTTCATCCGGTGTTCTTTCCCTAAAAACAGAACCAGCACAACTATCCAGGTAATCTCAGGAGGCATCGGTTAGTCCATTATAAAAGATGTCAAGTATTTCATTTTTCTTAAGAGGATGATCAAGCAAAGCATTAAGTAATTGGAGAAGCCTCCCCCAAGCTAGTGGGAGACTCTCTTCTTCAATTTGCACAAAATTATATATATCCCTTAAAGCAACTTGTTTCTTATGAGCAGGGAAATATTTTGCAGAGAAGTAATAAATCATATCCTGGGGACTACGCACACAACCAGGATCAAGAGAATTAAACCATATCTTAGCATCACCCTTTAATGAGAACGGAAATATTTTAAGGATATAAAAGTAACGAGTTCTCTCATCTTTAGTGAACAGGGTGGCTATATCATTCAGTTTAGTAAGATGTGCCACAACAGTTTCAGATTCATAACCATGAAAAGGATCAGATTCAACCAAAGTAATTATATCAGGATCAACAGAGAATTCATAATCCTTATCAGTAACACAGATAGGTGAAGTAGCAAAAGCATGGTCAGGTTTCATTCTAGCATTTAAAGATTGCTTATTCCGTTTAGTTAATAACCTTTTGAGTTCATATCTATCTTTGCAAGCTAAAATAGCTAAAGAAGCTTCTTGATCAAAAACATAACACTTAGGAATAACAAGTGATTCTTCATCATCACTTTCATCGGTATTATCATATTCAATATTTTCAATCTCTCTACCTCTAGCAATTTGTTCATCAAGAAATTCACCAAGTGGCACAGTAGTATCAAGCATAGAAGTAGTTTCATCATAAGTATCATGCATAGCAGAAGTGGCATCATCAATAACATGCGACATATCAGAACGAATAGCAGAAGCAGGTTTAGGTGTCGCAAGCTTACTCAAAACAGAAGGTGAATCAAGTGCAGAGCTAAATGGCAGTTCCTTACCTCCCCTCGTAGTTGAGGGATAGATCTTGGTTTTTGGATCTCTCAAGTTCTTCGTAATGATAAGTATCCCAAGTGACTCAAAGAATAGAGCTATGCTCCCTGGCAACGGCGCCAGAAAATAGTCTTGATAACCCACAAGTATAGGGGATCACAACAGTTTTCGAGGGTAGAGTATTCAACCCAAATTTATTGATTCGACACAAGGGGAGCTGAAAGTGCTAGTGATCGATTAGAGGGGGGGTGAATAGGTGATTTTTATGGAAGTCAATTCAACCACACCTGGAAACTTAATATCTGCAGCAAAGTGTTTAGTAGCAAAGTAATATGATAGTAGTGGTAACGGTAGCAAAAGGTAACAGTAGTAAAAGTAGTGTTATTGGTATTTTGTAGTGATGGTAGCAATAGCAACGGAAAAGTAAATAAGCGAAGAACAATATATGGAAAGCTCGTAGGCAATGGATCGCTGATGGAGAATTATGCCGGATGCGGTTCATCATGTAACATTCATAACCTAGGGTGACACAGAACTAGCTCTAGTTCATCAATGTAATGTAGGCATGTCTTCCGAATATAGTCATACGTGCTTATGGAAAAGAACTTGCATGACATCTTCTGTCCTACCCTCACGTGGCAGCGGGGTCCTAGCGGAAACTAAGGGATATTAAGGCCTCCTTTTAATAGAGTACCGGACCAAAGCATTAACACATAGTGAATACATGAACTCCTCAAACTACGGTCATCACCGGTAAGTATCCCGATTATAGTCACTTCAGGGTTAACGGATCATAACACATAATAGGTGACTATAGACTTGCAAGATAGGATCAAGAACTCTCATATATTTATGAAAACATAATAGGTTCCTTTCTGAAATCATGGCACTCGGGCCCTAGTGACAAGCATTAAGCATAGCAAAGTCATAGCAACATCAATCTCAGAACATAGTGGATACTAGGGATCAAACCCTAACAAAACTAACTCAATTACATGATAAATATCATCCAACCCATCACCGTCCAGCAAGCGTACGATGGAATTACTCACACACAGCGGTGAGCATCATGAAATTGGTGATGGATGATGGTTGATGATGATGATGGCGACGGATTCCCCTCTTCGGAGCCCCGAACGGACTCCAGATCAGCCGTCCCGAGAGGTTTTAGGGCTTGGCGGTGGCTCCGTATCGTAAAACGCGATGAATCCTTCTTTTTGATTTTTTTCTCCCCGAAACACAATATATAGAGTTGGAGTTGGAGTCGGAGAGGCACCAGGGGGCCACGAGGTAGGGGGTGTGCCCCCACCCTCGTGGACAGGTGGTGGGCCCCCTGGCCTTCATCTTTTGCAGGTATTTTTTTATATTTCCAAAAAGTTGCTCCGTGAAGTTTCAGGTCATTCTGAGAACGTTTGTTTCTGCACATAAATAACACCATGGTAATTCTGCTGAAAACAGTGTCGGTCCGGGTTAGTTCCGTTCAAATCATGCAAGTTAGAGTCCAAAACAAGGGCAAAAGTGTTTGGAAAAGTAGATACGACGGAGACGTATCAGGAGACAACGCACAAATCACCAATACCTGCACAAAAAATCAAACAACTTGCACCCAACGCGATAAAGGGTTTCTCAATCCCTTCACGGTCACTTGCAAAAGTGAGATCTGATAGAGATAGATAAAACTAAACAAAATAGAAAGTAAATATTTTTTTGGGTTTTTTTGGTTTATAGATTGGTAAGTAAAAGATTGCAAAATAGTAGATCGGAAACTAATACGATGGAAAATAGAAGATCGGAAACTCATATGATGGAAAATAGACCCAGGGGCCATATGTTTCACTCGAGGCTTCTCTCAAAATAGAAAATACTACGGTGGGTGAACAAATTACTATCAAGCAATTGATAGAAAAGCGCAAAGTTATGACGATATCTAAGGCAATGATTATGAAATATAGGCATCATCTCCATGTCAAGTAGGCCAAAATGATTCTGCATGTACTAGTATTACTCCACACATCAACCTACTCTTGCCTGCATCTAGAGTATTAAGTTCATGAAGAATAGTGTAACACATTAAGTACGATGACATGATGTAGAGGAATAAACTCAAGCAATATGATGTAAACCCCATCTTTTTATCCTCGATGGCAACAATACAATATGTGCCTTGCTGCCCCTACTGTCACTGGGAAAGGACACCACAAGATTGAACCCAAAGCTAAGCACTTCTCCCATTGCAAGAAAAACCAATCTAGTTGGCCAAACTAAACCGATAGTTCAAAGAGAATTACAAAGATATTAAATCATGCAAGAAAGACTTCAGAGAAGATTCAAATAATATTCATAGATAAGCTAATCATAAATCCACAATTCATAGGATCTCGACAAACACACCGCAAAAGAAGATTGCATTGGATAGATCTCCAAGAACATCGAGGAGAACATGGTATTGAGAATCAAAGAGAGAGAAGAAGCCATCTAGCTACTAGCTATGGACCCGTAGGTCTGGGAGAAACTACTCACGCTTCATCAGAAGGGAAATAGAGTTCATGTAGAAGCCCTCTATGATCGAATCCCCCTCCGGCAGGATGGCGAAAAAGGCCCCAAGATGGGATCTCACGGGAACAGAATGTTGCGGTGGTGGAAAAGTATTTTCATGGATGCTTCTGGAGGTTCGGGAATATATGTGAATATAGGAGACAAAACTAGGTTAGGGGCTCACCAAGGGGCCCACAAGGTAGGGGAGCGCCCTACCCCCTAGGCGCGCCCTCCCCCCTTGTGTCCGCCTCGTGGCTCTTCTGACTTGGTCTTCAAGTCTCCGGGGTGTCTTCTGGTCCAAGAAAAATCATCGGGAAGGTTTTATTCTGTTTGGTATTCCTTCTCCGTGAAGCTAAAAACAAGGAAAAACAGAAATAGAAACTGGCACTGGGCTCTGGGTTAATAGGTTAGTCCCAAAAATAATATAAAATAGCATATTAATGCATACAAAACATCCAAAACGGGTAATATAATAGCATGGAACAATCAAAAATTATAGATACATTGGAGATGTATTAGCTAGTTCTAACAGGTGTTTCAAAGTTTTTAGTTTCAATAGTTTCATCAGATTCAAAAATATCATCCGTTTCAGCATTCTCAATATCTTTAGCTCTAGCAAGTTGTTCATCAAGAAATTCACCCACTGGCAAAGTATTGTCAAGCAAAGCAGTAGTATCATCATAAGCATCATGCATAGCAGAAGTAGCATCATCAATTACTTGCGACATATCGGAATCAATAGCATGTGTAGGTGTCGCAAGCTTACTCAAAACAGAAGGTGAATCAAGTGTAGAGCTAGATGGCAGTTCCTTACCTCCCCTCATCCTAGAGGGAAAATCTTGGTTTGGGTATCTTTCAAATTCGTCATAGTGATCAATAGATATAAATCCCAAGTGATCCAAAGAATAGAGCTATGCTCCCTGGCAACTGCGCCAGAAAAAGGTCTTGATAACCCACAAGTATAGGGGATTGCAACAGTTTTTGAGGATAGAGTATTCTACCCAAATTTATTGATTCGACACAAGGGGAGCTGAAAGTGCTAGTGATCGATTAGAGGGGGGTGAATAGGTGATTTTTATGAAACTCTTCAAAACATGGAAGTTTCGAAGACAGATGATAGAAATGAACCTATTAACATGCAGCAGAAGGTAGACTACACTAGCCAAGACATAGTCAAGTATTCAATGAAGTGAAAGCACAAAGACTAATAGCAGCTAGGCAGTATGGATCAGGATGGAAGATAGTATGAAGCCAATCAAAACAAGCAGTCACATAGTGAAGACAAATAGATAATGCAAACATGCAATGACTTCACAAGGACCAATCTGCAAATAAAGAGATGGGAAGGATAGAGCCAGTGGCTCGTTGAAGACAATGATTTGTTGGACCAGTTCCAGTGGCTGTGACAACTGTACGTCTGGTTAGGGAGGCTGAGATTCAACTCAGAAGACCGCGCCTTCACCTTATTCCCCTTGAGCTAAGGACACCCAGTCCTCGCCCAATTACTCTGGTAAGTCTTCAAGGTAGACTTCCAAACCTTCACAGACTTTGTTCACCGACGATCCACAATGACTCTTGGATGCTCAGATCGCGATGCCTAACTGGCTGGAGGATTCACAGTCCTCAAGTGTAATAAGTCTTCAGATCACACAGACATTAAGACTTCAGTGATGCCTAACACTCTTTGGCTCTGGGTGTTTAGGGCTTTGTCCTCGCAAGGATTTCTCTCTCAAAGGCTTCGAGCTGGGTTGCTCTCAAACGACAAAAGCCGTGCCCTAACTCTGAGAAGCCAACCAATTTATGGTGTAGGGGGTGGGCTATTTATAGCCACTAGGCAACCCGACCTGATTTGTCCGAAATGACCCTGGGTCACCAAGGAACTGACATGTGTTCCAACGGTCAGATTTCAAACACACACGGCAACTTTACTTGAGATACAAGCAAAGCTGACTTATCCAGCTCTGGATAAGATTTGCTCTCATTGTCTTCGCTCGAAGACATAGGATTTTGGTTAAGCATCACTTCAGTCATTCTGACTGGTTCACTTGGACCCCACTTAACAGTACGGTGGTTCCTATGAATCAACAAAGAGGAAAACGAAACAACGAAACAACTAAGTCTTCGTGCTCCATAGTCTTCACACAATGTCTTCTCTTGTCATAGCCTGCAATGTGAATACCTTCACATACCACCTTTGTCTTCAATGTCTTCATACATTCTTAGGGGTCATCTCTGGTAGGTAAACCGAATCAGTGAGGGACTACTACCTGTGTTATCCTGAAATTCTCACAAACACATTAGTCCCTCAACCAGGTTTGTCGTCAATACTCCAAAACCAACTAGGGGTGGCACTAGATGCACTTACAATCCCCCCTTTTTGGTGATTGATGACAAACTGCTTGAAGTTTTCAACGGGGATAAAAGTATGTGAAATTGTAAAGGATTTAAGTATTGTCTTCGTAAGTAGAAGGAAGACTCCCCCTGAAGATGTGCATATAAGTATTTGCTTTTGAATGCAAATGCACATGGCAGGTTGTACTTGCGGAGCTCCTCTTTTACTTATGAAGACAATTCATCATGCATGAAAGGATATATCTAAGATAATGACATGAATAATGGAAAATGGACGTCTGCCAAATGACTTCGTGCGGAATTTATCGTCGCACATGCGGAATTTATCATCGCATCACATAGTGTCGAAAAAGTAGCAGACGACCATCAAGTTTAAGTGTTACAACTCAAAAACGAACCAAATGTTTCAAAAGCGAGAGTTGTAAGCACTTTGCAAATGTAGCAAAAAGTAAATCAACCACCCATATGGACCCGCTTGAAGACTATCAACTCATATGCTTCTCCCCCTTTTGTCAGTAAGGACCAAAAAGGTTTGAAGACATAGAGCTTCTACTTGTTCCCATGAGGTGCAGGCGAAGTAGCAGGGTCGTCGTCGAGGTCCGGTGGTGCAGAAGAACTCGGTGCAATGTCGACACGCGCTAAAGTTGGAGGTGGTGAAGTGGCATCATCTTGGTCATCGATGACTCTGGCATTCACCGTCGTAGCTGAGGACGAATAGTCAGAGTCTTCAAGTGAGGGAGTCCGACGCAAGTGAGCATTCCTTGGAGGAGTTGAGTCAAACTTGAATCTTTCTGTGAATCCATCATCTTGCAGATCAGCTTCAACACTAAGCAATGTCAAACTCTTCCAAGACCTCTGACAGGTTTCATGTGTAACAAAGGCATTCTTGGTGACAAGATTGCGAATGCAATTGATGTCCACCAAGAGGCTTTGCATCTGACGCTTAAGCCAGTCATGATGCTTATCCTGTTTCTGATATAGCGCGACGAGAAGCTCTTGGTCATTGAGAACACGAGATCGCTTCCGAGGCCTTTGGGCAATGGTGCTTCCAGTGGCGTCAGTTTGGGCGCGAGGGGCACGTCTGTTGCTAGCCAAGGGATAAACATGAGAGACTGCTTGAACTCCTTCAATGGGCTGGGTGAAGCTTTGACGATCAACGTTGTGAAGATAGATTAGATCCTTAGCAGGCTCTAGGTAAATAGCTTCAACAGACAGATCAACCTCTGGCAAGAATACAAGATGATTGCGCGCAGACGGTTGATAGTTGAAGGCAGAGTGAAGCTTGATAAGGTGCATTGCCCGGAGCGTAGAACTTCAGACCAAAGATGTCGGAGCCAGATGCAGCTAACTGTCGGATGAAGAAGTCTTGAGCATTGAAGCTGATGCCATTGAAGATATAGAAAACCAAAGTCTTCATTGCTCCTTCAAGATTCGCTGCAGATGAATGTCCTTTGATAGGCCATAGAGTTTTCCTGATGATATGGTAAATGGTACGAGGCAGATACTCTAGGTCTTCAACAAAGAATTCCGTTGGGTATTCAGCGTCGCGTGGCAGAGGCTTCATCATGCTTAGCATTTGGCTCATGTTGGGTTCTGGCTTCTGAAAAATGCTCTCCAAAGCATTCTTGTGTTGTTGACAACCTGGTTCATAGTATTCACCAGGAGTGGGCAGGGCTGTGAGCTCAATGATGTCTTGAGCTTTAGCTTCATGATGAACATCTCCTGTCATCCACTCAAGGATCCAAGTCTTCGGATCCCTATTGTATCCACGAATGTGGAGGGTAGCATAGAATTGAAGCAGAAGTTCTTCATTCCAGTGTTCCTTGACAGTCACAAAATTAAGCAGACCCGCATCATGGAAGCAGTCAATGGCTTCTTCAAGGCATGGCAGTCCAGCAATGGCTTCACAATCAAGATGCATGTGAGGGAAGATGTGTCCCTGATTATACAAGATGCGTGAATAATAGCTTCGCTGCTGATAACTCCAGAATCGGTCCGAAGAGATTCTTGGCCTTGTGTAGGGGTTCTTGTCACTGTCGAAGAATGTGTTGTGTGCCTTGAATCCATTCAGATTAAATGATCCTGGTGACATTGCAGTACCTGGAAACCGTGGTAGCCTGGGCTTTGGCTTCTGGACCTGAGGCCTGTGCTCCACATGATAGGCAAATTGAGGACCAGGAGCAGGCGGAGGAACCAGAATTGGCCAGCGGACGGTCACAAGCTGACCACGATCATATGCTTGCTTGATGGTGTGTGGCCTGGGAGGTGGTACAGGAGCAGAGGCATTGGTTTCAAGTTGTAGATTTGCATCAGGTGCAGCATAAGCTTCAGGTGTAGCGTCATCTGGCACCACATTAGCTTTAGGCGCCACATTAGCTTCAGCCATGACAACGTCATTGGCTTCAGTGTTGATGTTGGTGGCTGCCTCAATATTGGTAACCTCCACTTCAGGAGCTGGAGGGTCAGACACGTTCTCCTCGAGAACAACTTCAGGGTTGGACGGGGGTGTAGCAGCTCTTTCTTCATCACATGGTTCTTCTTCTTCATCCGCTGATGTAGCCAGAATATCTTCAGCCGCTTTGGCTTCAGATTCAGGGATGTTCACAGTAGGAGAGGCTTCAGGAAAGACTTCGTGTGAGACGGATTGGAACTCTTCTCCTTCGGGAACACTTGACAATGTGACATGTGGCCTAGGTCCTTTGCGAAGCCTACGAAATGTTGGCGACGCCTGTGGAGATGGAGTTGGTTGGGCCTCAAAGTCTTCACTGTCAATCACCGGAGTGGTGACCTGTGGTGGGGGAGTGAATGGTGTTTCTTCAGCACGAGGGGATTCTTGAGGGTGATCATCCCATGAGTCATCCTGAGCAATTGGCGTCGATGGACGACCAATGCTGATGAGTTCGCTGTTCGTGAGAACAGGCGATGATACCAAATTGTGCTCGATCTGAGGAAGGACTTCATCATCTTCAACATTGTCGTGAGTACCAATGTCTTCAACTTTGGTGGGGTCAACAGCTGGATTCTCTTCAGATTCAGGAGCCTCTGTGGAAGCAGGCTCATGAACTACCAGACGACGTTCATGATGTTCAGATGCAGGACGAGCAACAGAAATTGGCTCGACAAGAAGGGGATCTGTGGTAGCAGCCCGGTCTCTCTTCTATGTTTTCCTTTTCTTGGTTGGGGAGCATCATCAGTGGTGGCTTTGGTCTTGCGCTTTCTGGCTTCGGCTTCATCTGCTCTAGTTTTCTTGAACTCTGAAGCCACTATGGGGGCCTTAGGCTTCGAGCCTGTCATACTGGTCGGGAAGACAATGCGAGGTGCTTCCTGCCTTGATGCTTCTGGTTCGGCCACAACTGGCTTCTTCTTCTTCTTGGCAGCCACCCTGGGGTCGATGCCTGGTCGCCCCAAAGCCTTGCGCTTTTCAGCTTCATTGTAGCCTTGAACACATTTGGCAGCAAGATTCTTCATGCGGTTACGAGAACCTTTTGCTTCTTCACGTTTCTTATGGAATGCCTCCTTGAGCTCATGCATCATGACCTTGAAGTTTTGAATGTCTTCAACATTGAGCTTGGCCATGTGCTTCTTGAACTGAGCCTTTTCATAGTCAATTTTGTGCTTCAGCTCAACAATCTTCTGGGAAAGAGCCAGCTCAGGAGCAATGGCTCCGTGGAAGGAGACGCTGAGGCCAATTGGGAGCTGAAGATCATCAAAACTGAGATCTGGGCTGTCAAACCATTCATCAATAAACTTGTATAAGATTTCCACATCAAAGAGGGGAAGATCATTGAAGATTTCCGCCTCTTGCTTGCTCTTTATCAACTGCTCAAGAGCGTCATCGCCAAGATCATCGTCGCTGGACAAATCAATGGCGTCATTCTCGTTTCTCCAAACAGCAACAGGGGTTAGTGCTTGACCAGTGGGTTACATGGGCTTTTTCAACTTGGCAGACTTGGAGATGCATGAGAGATCTTCAGACTGCACACTGGCTTCAGGAGGTGCAGTGGCCAGAGGCTTCGCCCGTGAGACCTTTGGTGCAAAGGGGGGCTTTGAAGCCTTTGGTTTCTTTTGCTTCACAGGCTTCAGAGGTGCAGGCGCTTCATCAAAATCAGAGTCATCTGCAGAGTGGTCCACGGCAGCCCCTTGAACCTGAATGTGAGTGAGGAGACCTTCTAGGTTGTAGAAGGGCCCAATAAGATTGGGTTCAGCTTCGCGTGTGCCGTCAGCTCATGGTGCAGAGGGGCCTGGGTTGAAGTCTAATCCCAAAGACTTCTTGTTTTCCTTGGCCGAGTTCTTTTCAACCTGATAGTTGCGCTTGAACATATTATCTTCACAACACCATAACAGAGAGGATGGGTCGGCATTAGCAGGCTGAGATCCATGAATCATGCAGGGGTAGAAGCCTTGAGCAATAGCTTCGGACTTCAACTTGGGCTGAAGACCTTTGTATGTTATATCTCCCCAGGGGCCCTTTAAGGCATTCTTCTCAGCATACTCCTTGGTGACGAATCTGTACTTGAACCATTCCTCTGCCCAATGTCTTCGAATCCATTAGATTCGGTTCTTGCATTCTCCATAGGTTTCTTCTGGATCTGACTTGTATAACTCATAGAGATCCGGTGGCAGGTCCTTAGCAGTGTTTCCACGGCGTTGTCTGCCGCCCTTCCTGACTGATTTTTGAGTTGTCATGAAGTTTAGACTGAAAGGCTTCAACACTGTCGAAGTCTTCCGTCTACTGGTTAGATAGGAACTAGCTTCAGGAGAATTTATGTGATGCTGTAAGAACTCTGCAAATGAATGCAGACTATGAGAACCAAGGGATTCTCCCACGGACATGTACATGTGACAGCATTAGAGATGCGAGGGAAGGGGAAGAGGTCATATGCATTCTCAGAAGATTTTGAAGATAAATCAGTTTAGAAGACATTGACCTCATAGTGTGAAGACATTCACTCATATGTAGAGAGTTGGTTCCAGATTTGTACGAATCCACGAATAAGTACAAGTGAGGAATCTAACTACTTTGTGAAGCATAAGTGAACATACTAGGCATGCTATGAGATGCAAAACGAGATAGATCCAACTTGTCGGAACAGAAACCACTTGTGGTTGAAAAGGATGAATCTATTGGATCAAAAGGACCGTAAAAGGAGTTTTTATTTACCACACGAGGAACTGCTAGACAGAGTGGGAGAGGAGGCCGAGCAGTTCAATCTTCCGTGCCCTAACTTGGCGATGGAGGACACCTACGGCGATGGCGGAGAAGACGATGTCCGCGGCCGGCGTGAGGACGGCGTCGGTAAGGTCGCGGCAGCTAAGCGCTTCGTCGCCGACATTGTCGAGGGCTAGCGGTGGCGCTAGGGTTTGTGCGAGAGTGGAAGAAGAGATAATGACTGGGGTGAGGCGTGTATTTATAGGGATAGGGACGGCACAGTGTTATTACACAGGTGCCCCTTGCGGTTCACATCTGAAGGACACGTGGCGATCATGCAATACATTGGAGGTTGTTCCACATTCCCATGCATGCCTGGATTGTCGGGTGGTCGTTCCTACTTCTATGGGTTTCAGGCAAAAAGGATTAAGCATTTAAAACAGATTTAATGTTTGTCTCTGTATCTTCTGCTGACAAGGACGCAGCGAAGACATTCGACAGTTTCAATAGAATGCATATGATTTGGATAGATAGACTTAAGACAGGAGCATAGAAAGGTCAGGGTCCGATCACATTCACTTAGTTCAAAAGATTCAACTAGAAGACATAGCTATAAGTGAATGATGTAGAGGACAGAAACCAAATCAGTACATTAAAGATAAACATGAAGCCGTGTTAACAATGAAGACAAACCAAATGCGAAGACTTCGCAAATGCAACGCCAACAGAAAGTATTCCAAACAAAAGTTGTGTGGTGGCGTTACCCACCGTATAGGAAATATTAGACCCAGACACGACGCACAATTATCATGGCGCTCCGAAGTCAAATTCCGCGTTAATGTATTCACACTTAGAGTGTAAGTCTTCATTAGTTGAAGATATATGTTACTTCGTGCGTTTGCACATCTAAGTCATCAACATGCATAAGTGTTAGGATGTGTGCATGATCACAAGACATTTGAGGATTCCAAGATATTTAGCTCACACCGCAACTTGCAAAACCTTTTCTCATCCAAGGGCTTTGTGAAGATATCTGCCAGCTGCTCTTCAGTGTTGACGTGAATGATATCAATATCTTCCTTCATGACATGGTCTCTGAGAAAGTGATGACGGATCTGAATGTGCTTTGTCTTCAAGTGCTGAACTGGGTTGTTGGCGATCTTGATGGCGCTTTCGTTGTCGTAGTAGAGTGGCACTTGCTTCATATGAATGCCATAGTCTTTGAGTGTTTGCTTCATCCATAGAAGCTGAGCGCAGCAAGATCCAGCAGCAATGTATTCAGATTCAGTAGTGGAGAGAGATACACAGTTCTGCTTCTTTGAAGACCAACATACAAGTGATCGTCCCAGAAGTGACATGTGCCTAATGTAGACTTGCGATCCACCTTGTCACTAGCATAATCAGCATCCGAGAATCCAACTAGATCAAACTCTGAGCCCTCTGGATACCATAATCCTAGCGTTGGGGTGTGAGCCAAATATCGAAGAATTCGCTTCACAGCTAAGTGATGCGATTCCTTTGGTGCCTCTTGGAAATCGGGCACACATGCAAACACTAAGCATGATATCTGGCCTGTATGCACATAAGTAAAGCAAGGAACCAATAATGGAGCGGTATACCTTTTGATCGAACTCTTTACCATTGGCGTCAGAATCTAGATGACTCTTGGTAGGCATTGGCGTCGTGTAACCTTTGCAGTCTTGCATTCCAAACTTCTTCAGGCAATCCTTGAGGTATTTCTCTTAAGATATGAAGATGTCGTTACGTTGCTGTCGTATTTGAAGACCAACGAAGAACTTCAGCTCACCCATCATGGACATCTGATATTGCTCTTGCATCATGTATCCAAACTCATCACTGTATTTCTGATTAGTGCAGCCGAAGATAATGTCATCCAGGGAACCAAACAGTTCAGCATCATATGTCTTCGTGAAGAGCGTGGGATCCAGGGAACCAGGTTTGAAGCCTTTGCTCTTCAGGAAGTCCTTGAGTGTGTCATACCAAGCACGAGGGGCTTGTTTGAGGCCATACAGTGCCTTGTTGAGCTCGTAAACCATGTCAGGATGTTTTGGATCTTCAAAGCCAGGCGGTTGTGCAACATACACTTCTCCTTCAATCTTGCCATTAAGAAAGGCACTCTTCACATCCATTTGATACAGAAGAATGTTATGATGATTTGCATAGGCCAGCAGTATGCGTATAGCTTCAAGCCTAGCCACAGGAGCAAATGTTTCATCGAAGTCAATTCCTTCAACTTGAGTGTATCCTTGAGCAACTTGACGAGCCTTGTTTCTGACAACTTGACCATGCTCATCTTGCTTGTTGCGATATATCCATTTAGTGCCTATGATATTGTGCTTACGAGGATCAGGATGCTTGACCAGTTTCCATACATTATTCAGCTCAAACTATTGAAGCTCTTCTTGCATAGCTTGAATACATTCAGGTTCCATGAAGGCTTCATCAACTTTCTTTGGTTCAGATACTGAGACGAATGCGAAGTGCCCACAGAAATTTGCTAGTTGTGTTGCCCTTGAACGAGTGAGTGGACCAGGCGCATTGATGCTATCAATTATTTTCTCATTCTGTACTTCATTTGCAACACGAGGATGAATAGGACGAAGATTTTGCTCTTGCTGATCATTGTCATCGTTAGAAGGATTGTCTTCAGGCTGAGTATTGTCTTCAGGTTGATCAGGTGCAGAGATGATGAGTTCCTCTTCGGGCTGTGCTTCAGACAGTATGATTTCTCCAGTTCCCATAAGCTTGATGGATTCACTGGATGGAACTTCATCTAGCACATTTGGCAGGTGCTCTCTTTGTGAGCCGTTAGTCTCATCGAACCGCACATCCATAGTTTCAACCACTTTATAGTGAAAGAGGTTGAAGACTCTATAGGAGTGCGAATCCTTTCCGTAACCAAGCATAAAACCTTCATGTGCTTTCGGTGCAAATTTTGAAGTGTGATGTGGATCCTTGATCCAGCACCTGGCACCAAATACTCTGAAGTAACTGACATTTGGCTTCTTACCAGTGAGGAGCTCAAAGGATGTTTCGTTCAGAACCTTGTGACGATAAACACGGTTGATGACATGGCATGCAGTATTAATGCCTTCAGGCCAGAACTTTCTTGGAGTCTTGTATTCATCGAGCATCGTCCGGGCCATCTCAATGAGTGTTCTGTTCTTGCGTTCCATGATGCCATTCTGCTGCGGCGTGTATGGAGCTGAGAACTCATGAGTGATGCCCAAAGTATCAAGATAAGTGTCGAGGCCGGTGTTCTTGAATTCAGTGCCATTGTCACTTCTGATGTGCTTGATCTTGACGCCATAGTTGTTCATGGCTCGATTGGTGAAGCGTCTGAAGACATCCTGCACTTCAGTCTTGTAGAGGATTATATGCACCCATGTATATCTTGAATAATCATCAACAATGACAAAGCCATAGAGACAAGCAGTAGTAGTAAGAGTTGAGTAGTGAGTGGGACCGAAGAGGTCCATGTGTAGAAGTTCGAAGGGTTGAGTCGTTGTCATGATTATCTTCGAGGGATGCTTGGCCCTTGTGTAAGTGCATCTAGTGCCACCCCTAGTTGGTTTTGGAGTATTGACGACAAACCTGCTTGAGGGACTAATGTGTTTGTGAGAATTGCAGGATAACACAGGTAGAAGTCCCTCATTGATTCGGTTTTCCTACTAGAGATGACCCCTAAAAATGTATGAAGACATTGAACTCAAAGGTGGTATGTGAAGACATTCACATTGAAGACTATGACAAGAGAAGACATCGCGTGAAGACTATGGAGCGCGAAGACTTAGTTGTTTCGTCGTTCTTTTTCTTCTTTGTTGAGTCATAGGAACCACCGTACTGTTAAGTGGGGTCCAAGAGAACCAGTCAGAATGACTGAAGTGATGCTTAACCAAAATCCTATGTCTTCGAGCGAAGACAATGAGAGCAAAACTTATCCAGAGCTGGATAAGTCAGCCTTGCTTGTAGCCCAAGTAAAGTTGCCGCGTGTGTTTGAAATCTGACCGTTGGAACACGTGTCAGTTCCTTAGTGACCCAGGGTCATTTCGGACAAATCAGGTCGGGTTGCCTAGTGGCTATAAATAGGCCACCCCCTACAACCATAAACGGCTGGCTGCTCAGAGTTAGTGTACGGCTTTTGTCGTTTGAGAGCAACCCACCTCGAAGCCTTCGAGAGAGAATTCTTTGTGAGGACAAAGCAACACCCAGAGCCAAAGAGTGTTAGGCATCACTGAAGTCTTCATGTCTGTGTGATCTGAAGACTTATTACACTTGAGGACTGTGAATCCTCCAGCCAGTTAGGCATCGCGTTCTGAGCATCCAAGAGTCATTGTGGATCGCCGGTGAATGAAGTCTATGAAGGTTTGGAATTCTACCTTGAAGACTTACCAGAGTGATTGGGCGAGGACTGGGTGTCCTTAGCTCAAGGGGAATAAGGTGAAAACACGGTCTTCTGAGTTGAATCTCAGCCTCCCTAACCAGACGTACAGTTGTCACAGCAACTGGAACTGGTCCAACAAATCATTGTCTTCAACGAGCCACTGGTTCTATCCTTCCCATCTCTTTATTTACAGTTGGTTGTTGTGAAGTCATTGTCTGTTTGTATTATCTTTTGTCTTCACTGAGTGATTGCTTGTTCTGATTGGCTTCATACTATCTTCCAACCTGATCCATACTGCCTAGTTGCTATTAGTCATTATGCCTTCACTTCATTGAATACTTGACTATGGCTTGTCTAGTGAATTCTACCTTCCGCTGCATGGTAATAGATTTAGTTCTATCGTTTGTCTTCGAAACTTCCATGTTTTGAAGACTTTCGTAAAAATCGCCTATTCACCCCCCTCTAGTCGATCACTAGCACTTTCAATTGGTATCAGAGCAAGGTACTCCCTTGTTCTGTGTGATTCGGTTTAACCACCTAGAGTTTTAGCTATGTCGAGTGGAGGGATAATCAAAGTCTCTGCTGCGTGCCCAGTCTTCGATGGAACTGAATATCCCACTAGAAGAATAAGATGCGCATGCATCTTGAAGCCATTGATGTCGACCTCTGGTATGTCGTCAAGAATGGCGTCCCCAAGGCTGGTGAAGGTGTCACCGCTGCTGATGTCAAGAAGTTCGTTCAACTGGACTCCACGACCAAGAACATCATATGTGGTCATCTGACCAAAGGACAGTATGGCCGTGTGAGTGCTCTGGAAACATCTAAGCTAGTCTGGGACTGGCTCTCCAAGGTCAACGAAGGCGTCTCAACCCAGAGAGATCAAAGAACCAGTGTCCTTCGCAACCTCTTCAACCGCTTCAAGAGAAACGACAATGAGAATGTTCAGCTCACGTTTGATCGACTCACTGACATCACAAATGAGCTTCAAGCCCTCGGTGCTACTGAGATCACCAAGCATGAAGTCGTCAAGACACTCCTGAGATCACTTGATAGCTCGTTTGACACCCTAGCCCTGATGATTCAAGAACGCCCTGACTTCAAGACACTCGATCCATCTGACATACTTGAAAGGCTCAACACACATGAGTTTCAGCTTTCTGAGAAAAGAGACATCTATGGTCCCAACTATGGGCTAACTCGTGCCTTGAAGGCAAAAGCTGTCTCCTCATCTGAAGAAGAATCTGACAGCAGTTCTGATGATCCTGAAGACATTGGAAAGGAGCTTGCTATGCTTGTGAAGAAGTTCCAAAAAATCACCAAGAAGAAGGGCTTCAGAAAGTCTTCACGATCAAGCTCAAGGAATGATGAAGCTTCTGCTCATGACTACAAGAAGAGAACATGCCACAAGTGCAAGAAACCTGGCCACTACATCTCTGAGTGTCCGCAGTGGGACAATGAGAACAACAAGAAGAAGAAGAGCAAGGAGTATGATTCAGACGACAAGAAGAAGAAGAAATACTCAAAGTCTTCTTCCAAGTCTTCCTCAAAGTCTTCATCACACAAGAAGACCTCATCTGGCAAGGCTCGTGCGTTTGTTGGCAAGGAAATGGATTCAGAGGAGGAGTCTGCTTTTGAGGAGGCGGAGGTGGAGTCTGAGGAGGAGTCCGATTCTGGCGTTGCAAGTCTGGCTAAAGCATACGTTGCCAAGTCCATCTTCAACACTGAAGACAATGACTGCATCACCGACGCCGATGCAAATGACAAGGACTACTCCGCTCCCACCTACTGCTTCATGGCACACGGTGCCAAGGTAAACACACGCACTACTCACTATCAAACATCCAGTGAAGATGACTCTGATTGTGGTTCCAAACCCAGCTACAAAACACTTGCTAAACTTGCAACTGAACAACAGAAAGCTATGGAACATATTCAAAAACTGCTAGACAAAAGCGGTGACCTGTTAGACGCTAAAATGACTCGATCTCATTCCTTAATTGAAGACATAAAAAATCTTCATGCTAAGTATGAGGAACATGAAAGTCGTCATGAAACGCTCTCAACAACTCATGAAAAGCTTTCCTATGATTATCTTCAAAGGAAGGAAGGTCTTGAGAAATTGAGAGCAGCTCATAAAGATCTTCAAAAGGAAAATGAGTCACTTCGTGCCAAACAGATCAGTTCCGCTCAGGAAGGATTTGAACCACCATGTCTTAAATGCATTGAGCGTGACAACGCTACTTCTATTGCTGGATGTTCTACTGCTACTGCTATTGCAATATCTTCAACTGTTGATGTGGTAACTAACCCCTCTGCTGAGGATACCACTGCTATTGCTGATGAAAATGCTAGGTTGAAGACATTGCTTGAAACAGGGATGTACAAAAGTCTCAAAGGGCATCAGAAACTATGTGATGTCCTCAAAAGGCAGATCCTGAACCGAAACCCTAGGAAAGAGGGTGTTGGGTTCGAAAGGAAAATGAATGCTGATGGCTCTTACTGGAAACCTGAGCAGTACCCCAAAACCACATGGATTGCTGCAAAGGAACCTTCAGTGGATCCATCCACCCTATCTGGCTTCACTTGTGCTAATCCCATTGTTATTGATGAATCCTTTGATGCAAACTAAAAACTGTTTAAGAATCATAATGGTGAAGTGTTTGCCAGGTATATTGGTACTAACTGCAGGAATGGGCCACCTATGAAGAAAGTCTGGGTGCCGAAAAAGTGTTTGGAGAATCTTCCTCTGAATGTCGTCATGACACCACAAGTGAAGAAGACAAACCCCAGAACACAGGCTTCATATGGTCCAAAGGCTTCATACAGACAAAGGACTAGCCTGAGTCGCACTAACGCAAATGTTTTGCAGGGAAACCATACTCAGGCCTATGAATATGAGCGTGTTTCATCAAACCGCCATGTTCATAACACCAATAACTACTCTGCTTATTCTTATGAGTACTATTGTCCTCCTGCAAGACTATTTGCTAGGGCTCCAAAGCCAAAGTTCTCAGATGCTGCACTTAGACTCATTGCTTCGAAGCCACCCTTAAAGATGTGGGTGGCTAAGAAAGCTTAACTCTCTTTTGCAGGGAAAGGTCTCCAACCGGAAATCAAATGCGTCTAATGCTATTGCTGGGGACCTTAAACATCTTGTAGGGCGCAAGATCAAATGCCCAAATGGTCTTATTATGTATTTTGTTCCTGAGTCGCTTGCTACTTGCCCTATCAGTCCTAACCTCGATCTAAGCTTTCATAATCCACTTGCTCATCAAATGTTTATTCTTCACAATTCTCTTCGTGAAGCCTATCCCCCTAACTGCACTATAGGGTATGACACCAGCTGCTTCAGAATGGATTATTGATAGTGGGTGTACTAATCACATGACTAGCAAGCGAAGTCTTCTCATGGACTCAACTTTACGTCCATCTGACAAGAGTCACATCACATTTGCTAATACTGGTAAAAGCAAGGTATTGGGTCTAGGTAGAGTTGCAATCTCAAGGGATCAACACATGGATAAAGTGATGCTTGTTGAATCCCTTGGTTTCAACTTAATGTCTGTCTCAATGCTTTTCCATTTAAACATGATTGTGATATTTGGAAAATATCGTTGTCTTGTTCTAATGGAATCTGACAAGTCTCTAGTCTTTGAAGGGTATCGGAAAGATGATTTGTATGTGGTAGATTTCTCAGCAGGACCACAGCTTGCCGTATGTCTTCTAGCAAAAGCTTCAGAATGCTGGCTCTGGCATCAGAGGCTAGGGCATGCTGGCATGAGGAACTTGCACACTCTTGCAAAGAAGAAGCATGTCATAGGCATCGAGGGCGTCAAGTTCAAGAAGGATCACCTATGTGGTGCCTGTGAAGCTGGAAAGATGATGAGGGCCAAGCATCCCTCGAAGACAATCATGACAATGACTCAACCCTTCGAACTGCTACACATGGACCTCTTCGGTCCCACTCACTACACAACTCTTACTACTACTGCTTGTCTCTATGGCTTCGTCATTGTTGATGATTATTCAAGATATACTTGGGTGCATATAATCCTCTACAAGACTGAAGTGTAGGATGTCTTCAGACGCTTCGCCAATCGAGCCATGAACAACTATGGCGTCAAGATCAAGCACATCAGAAGTGACAATGGCACTGAATTCAAGAACACGGGCCTCGACACTTATCTTGATACTTTGGGCATCACTCATGAATTCTCAGCTCCGTACACGCCGCAGCAGAATGGCATCGTGGAACGCAAGAACAGAACACTTATTGAGATGGCCGGGACGATGCTCGATGAATGCAAGACTCCAAGAAAGTTCTGGCCTGAAGCCATTGACACTGCATGCCATATCATCAACTGTGTTTATCTTCACAAGCTTCTGAACAAAACATCCTATGAGCTCCTCACTGGTAAGAAGCCAAATGTCAGTTACTTCAGAGTATTTGGTGCCAAGTGCTGGAACAAGGATCCACATCACAATTCAAAATTTGCACCGAAAGCACATGAAGGTTTTATGCTTGGATACGGAAAGGATTCGCACTCCTACAGAGTCTTCAACCTCTTTCACTATAAAGTGGTTGAAACTATGGATGTGCGGTTCAATGAGACTAACGGCTCGCAAAGAGAGCACCTGCCAAATGTGCTAGATGAGGTTCCATCCAGGGAAACCATCAAGCTTATGGGAACTGGAGAAATCATACCATCTGAAGCTCAGCCTGAAGAGGAACTCATCATCTCTGCGCCTGATCAACCTGAAGACAATGCTCAGCCTGAAGACAATCCTTCTAACGATGACAATGATCAGCAAGAGCAAAATCTTCGTCCTATTCATCCTCGTGTTGCAAATGAAGTACAGATTGAGAGAATAATTGACAGCATCAATGCACCAGGTCCACTCACTCGTTCAAGGGCAACACAACTAGCAAATTTTTGTGGACACTTCGCATTTGTCTCAATATCTGAACCCAAGAAAGTGGATGAAGCCTTCATGGAACCAGAATGGATTCAAGCTATGCAAGAAGAGCTTCAACAATTTGATTTGAATAATGTATGGGAACTGGTCAAGCGTCTTAATCCTCGTAAGCACAATATCATAGGCACTAAATGGATATATCACAACAAGCAAGATGAGAATGGTCAAGTTGTCAGAAACAAAGCTCGTCTCGTCGCTCAAGGATACACTCAAGTTGAAGGAATTGACTTCGATGAAACATTTGCCCCTGTGGCTAGGCTTGAAGCTATACGCATACTGCTGGCCTATGCAAATCATCATAACATTCTTCTGTATCAAATGGATGTGAAGAGCGCTTTTCTCAATGGCGAGATTGAAGAAGAAGTGTATGTTGCACAACTGCCTGGCTGTGAAGATCCAAAACATCCTGACATGGTTTACAAGCTCAACAAGGCACTATATGGCCTTAAACAAGCCCCTCGAGCTTGGTATGACACACTCAAAGACTTCCTGAAGAGCAAAGGCTTCAAACCTGGTTCCCTGGATCCCGCTCTCTTCACGAAGACATATGATGGTGAATTGTTTGTGTGCCAAATATATGTGGATGACATTATCTTCGACTGCACTAATCAGAAATACAGTTATGAGTTTGGATAGATGATGCAAGAGCAATATCAGATGTCCATGATAGGAGAGTTGAAATTCTTCCTTAGTCTTCAAGTACGACAGCAACGCAACGGCATCTTCATATCTCAAGAGAACTACCTCAAAGATTGCCTGAAGAAGTTTGGAATGCAAGACTGCAAAGGCTACACGACGCCAATGCCCGCTAAACACCATCTGGGTCCCGACGACAATGGTAAAGAGTTCGATCAAAAGGTATACCGCTCCATGATTGGTTCTTTGCTTTATTTATGTGCATCTAGGCCATATATCATGCTTAGTGTTTGCATGTGTGCCCGGTTCCAAGCGGCACCAAAGAAATCGCATCACTTAGCTATGAAGCGAATTCTTCGATATTTGGCTCACACCCCAACACTAGGATTATGGTATCCAAAGGGCTTAGAGTTTGATCTAGTTGGATTCTCGGATGCTGATTATGCTGGTGACAAAGTGGATCGCAAGTCTACATCAGGCACATGTCACTTTCTGGGACGATCACTTGTATGTTGGTCTTCAAAGAAGCAGAACTGTGTATCTCTCTCCACTGCTGAATCTGAATACATTGCTGCTGGATCTTGCTGCGTGCAGCTTCTATGGATGAAGCAAACACTCAAAGACTATGGCATTCATCTGAAGCAAGTACCACTCTATTGCGACAACGAGAGCGCCATCAAGATTGCTAACAACCCAGTTCAGCACTCAAAGACAAAGCACACTGAAATTCGTCATCGCTTTCTCAGAGATCATGTCATGAAGGAAGATATTGGTATCATACACATCAACACTGAAGAGCAACTGGCAGATATCTTCACAAAGGCCTTGGATGAGAAGAGGCTTTGCAAGTTACGGTGTGAGCTAAATATCTTGGAATCCTCAAATGTCCTGTGATCAGGCACACATCCTAACACTTATGCATGTTGATGACTTAGATGTGCAACACACGAAGTAACATATGTCTTCAATCAATGAAGACTTACATTCTGAGTGTGAATACATTAACATGGAATTGACTTTGGAGCGCCATGATAATTGTGCGTCGTGTCTGGGTCAAATACTTCCTATACGGTGGGTAACGCCACCACCAAATTCTTCCCTTAGAAGTGGTTTTCACATGGCGTTACATTTGCAAAGTCTTTGCTTTCTGTTTGTCTTCAATGTTAACATGGCTTCATGTTTATATTCAATATACTAATTTGGTTTTTGTCCTCTACAGCATTCACTTATAGCTATGGTTTCTTGTTGAATCTTTTGAACTAAGTGAATGTGATCGGACCCTAACCCCTCTATGCTTCTATCCTAAGTCTATCTATCCAAATCATATGCATTCTATTGACACTGTCAAAATGTCTTCTCTGCGTCCTTGTCAACAGAAGACACAGAGACAAACATTAATCTGTTTTCAATGCTAATCCTTGAACCTGAAACCCGGAGAAGTTTGGAATGTGAACCGCCAGGGGCACCTATGTAATAACACTGTGCCGTCCCTGTCTCTATAAATATACGGCTCACCCCAGTCATTATCTCTTCTTCCACCCTCGCACAAACCCTAGCGCCACCGCTAGCCCTCGACGACGCCGGCGATGAAGCACTTAGCTGCCGCGACCTCACCGACGTCGTCCTCACGCCGGCCGCGGACATCGTCTTCTCCACCGTCGCCGTAGGTGTCCTCCGTCACCATGTTAGGGCACGGAAGATTGAACTTCTCGGCCTCCTCTCCCACTCCATCTAGCAGTTCCTCGTGTGGTAAATAAAACCTCCTTTTTATAGTCCTTTTGATCCGATAGATTCATCCTTTTATACCACAAGTAGTTTCTGTTCACACAAATTGGATCTATCTCATACTGCATCTCATAACATGCCTAGTATATTCACTTATGCTTCACAAAGTTTTTAGATTCCTCACTTGTACTTATTTGTGGATTCGTACAAATCTGGAACCAACTCTCTACCTATGAGTGAATGTCTTCGCACTATGAGGTCAATGTCTTCTAAACTGATTTATCTTCAAAATCTTCTGAGAATGCATATGACCTCTTCCCCTTCCCTCGCACCTTTAATGTTGTCACACACGGAAGACTTTGACAGCTTTGAAGCCTTTCAGTCTAAACTTCATGGCTACAGAGAAATCTGCAAGGAAGGGTGGCAGACAGCGTCGTGGCAACACCTCAAGAGATTTGCCTCCTGACCTCTATGAGCTGTACAAGACAGATCCAGAGGAGGACTACAATCAGCGGAAAACCCGAATCCAATGGATTTGAAGATATTGGGCAGAACAATGGTTCAAGTATAGGTTCGTGACCCAGGAGTATGCTGAGAAAAATGCCATCAAGCGACCGTGGGGAGACATCTTGTACAGAAATCTTCAACCCAGATCCAGAGCTGAAGCCATTGAACAAGGCTTCTATCCTTGCATGGTCCGTGGACCACAGCCTGCCAATGCAGACCCATCTTCATTACTATGGTGCCGTGACGACAATCTGTTCAAGCGCAACTTCCAGTTTGCCAAGAACTCGGCCAAAGAAAACAAGAAGTCATGGGGACTAGACTTCAATCCAGGCCCCTCTGCTCCTCGTGCTGACGGCACATGCGAAGCTGAACCCAATCTGGTTGGGCCCTTCTATAACTTAGAAGGTCTCATTACTCACATACAGGTTCAAGGGGCAGTCGTGGATCAACCTGCAGACGACGCTGATTCTGACGAAGCGCCTGCACCACCGAAGCCAAAGAAGCTGAAGAAACCTAAGACTTCGAAGCCTGCCCCTGCACCAAAGGTTTCATGGGCGAAGCCTCTAGCCACTGCACCTCCTGAACATAGTGTGCAGTCTGAAGATCTGTCACGCATCTCCAAGCCCTCCAAAGTGAAGATGCCCATGCAAATCACCAGCCAAGCACTGACCCCTGCTGCTGTTCTGCGCAACGAGAATGACACCATTGATCTGTCCAGCGACGATGACCTTGGCGATGACGCTCTTGAGCAGTTGATCAAGAGCAAGCAAGAGGCAGAAATCTTTAATGACCTTCCTCTCTTTGATGTTGAAATAATAAACAAGTTCATTGATGAGTGGTTTGACAGCCCAAATGTTAGCTTTGATGATCTTCAGCTTCCCATTGGCCTCAGCGTCACCTTCCACGGAGCCATTGCTGCTGAGCTGGCTCTAGCTCAGAAAATTGTTGAGCTGAAGCATAAGATAGATTATGAAAAGGCTCAGTTCAAGAAGCATATGGCCAGGCTCAATGTTGAAGACATTCAGAACTTCCAGGTCATGATGCATGAGCTCAAGGAAGCATTCCGAACGAAATGCGAAGAAGCCAAAGGTTCTCGTGAGCGCATGAAGGATCTTGCTGCTAAATGTGTTCATGGATACAATGAAGCTGAAAAGTGCAAGGCTTTGGGGCGACCAGGCATCGATGCCCGAATGGCGGCCAAGAAGAAGAAGCCAGCTGTGGCAGAACCCGAAGCACCAAGGCAGGAAGTACATCCAATTGTCTTCCTAGCCAGTATGACAGGCTCGAAGCCTAAGGTCCCCATAGTGGCTTCGGAACTGAAGAAAACAAGGGCAGCTGAAGCTGAAGCTAGAAAGCGCAAAACCAAGGCCACCACTGATGATGCTCCTCTAACCAAGAAACGCAAAACCAAGAAGAGAGACCAGGCTGCTCCCACAGAGCCCCTTGATGTCGAGCCAATCTCAGTGGCTCGTCCTGTGTCTGAACATCAAGAACGCCAAGTGATAGTTCATGAGCCTGCTTCCACAGAGGCTCATGAAGCTGAAGACAATCCAGCTGTTGACCCTACCACAACTGAAGACATTGGTCCTCACGACAATGTTGAATATGATGAAGTCCTTCCTCAAATCGAGCACCAGTTGGTATCATCGCCTGTGCTCACGCACAGCGAACTCATCGGCATTGGTCATCCTCTGACGCCAGCTGCTCAGGATGCATCGTGGGCTGATCACCCACAACGACAAGACACCCCAAGTTCTCCCCAACCACAAGTCACCTCACCCGTGCAAGATGACGATGACTTTGAGGCCCAGCAAACTCCATCTCCGCAAGCATCGCCAGCATTACGCAGGCTTCGCAAAGGACCAAGGCCCCAAGTCACTCCCACTGTGCATGTGTCAGAGTCTGAAGCCAAAACGGCTGAAGATATTCCGGCTGCATCAGCCGATGAAGAAGAAGAACCACGAGTTGAAGTAGAAAGAGTTGCTACACCTCCGTCCCACCAAGATGTTGTTCTCGAGGAGAATGTGTCCGACCCTCCAGCTCCTAAAGTGGAGGTTAACAATCCTGAGGCGGCCACCAACGTCAACACTGAAGCCAATGAAGTTGTCATGGCTGAAGCTAATGTGGCGCCTGAAGCTACTACGGTGCCAGTAGTGCAAGCACATGAAGCCACTGTAGCGCCCGAAGCCAATACTGAAGCACCTGAAGCCAATGTGGCCCCTGAAGCCCATATCTTCGACAATGTCAATGCTCCTGTACCCCCTCCAAGACCTCACACAATTGAGCTGGCATTTGATCGTGGTCAACCTGTTATGGTCCGATGGCCCATTCTGGTTCCTCCACCTGCTGCAGGTCCACAATTTGACTATCATGTCGAGCACAGACCTCCCGTCCAGAAGCCCAAGCCAAGACTTCCATGATTCCCAGGCACTGCAACTTCACCTGGGGTCTTCAATGTGAATGGCTTCGTGGCACACAACACCTTCTTCAACAGCGCCAAGAACCCTTACACCAAACCTCGCATTTCATCAGATCGGTTCTGGAGCTATCAGCAGCGCAGCTACTATTCCTGCGTCTTATACAATCAAGGGCGCATATTTCCACATATGCATCTCGACACTGAAGCTATAGCTGGCCTGGCCTGCCTTGAAGAAGTGTTGGATTGCTTCAGAGACGCTGGGCTCTTGCATTTTGTCACAAATAAGGAACACTGGAATAAAGAGCTTTTGCTACAATTCTATGCAACTCTTCACATTCGAGGATACAACAGGGATCCAAAACTTGGGTCCTTGAGTGGATGACAGGCAATGTCCATCATGAAGCCAAAGCTCTTGATATCATTGAGCTCACAGGCCTACCCACTCCTGGTGAATACTATGAACCAGGTTTTCAAGAACACCAGAATGCTTTGGAGAGCATTTTTCAGAAGCCAGAACCCAACATGAGCCAAATGTTGAGCATGACGAAGCCTTTGCCTCACGACGCTGACTACCCATCTGAATTCTTTGTTGAAGACCTAGAGTATCTGCCTCGCACCATTTATCATATCATCAGAAAAACTCTATGGCCCGTCAAAGGACATTCATCTGCAGCGAAGCTTGAAGGAGAAATGAAGACTTTGGTTTTCTATATCTTCAATGGCATCAGCTTCAATGCTCAAGACTTCTTCATCAGGCAGTTGGCTGCATCAGGATCTGACATTTTTGGTCTGAAGTTCTATGCTCCATGGGTAATGTGCCTTATCAAGCGTCACTCTGCCATCAACTATTAGCCATATGCGCGCAATCATCTTGTCTTCTTGCCAGAGGTTGATCTGTCTGTTGAAGCTATTTACCCAGAGCCTGCTAAGGATCCCATTTATCTTCACAATGCTGATCACCAAAGCTTCACCCAGCCCATTTAAGGAGTTCAGGAAGTCTCCCATGTTTATCCCTTGGCTGGAAACACACGTGCCCCTCGTACTCAAACTGACGCCACTGGAAGCACCATTGCGCAAAGGCCTCGAAGGTGATCTCGTGTTCTCAATGACCGAGAGCTTCTCGTCGCGCTACACCAGAAACAGGACAAGCATCACAACTAGCTCAAGCGTCAGATGCAAAGCCTCTTGGTGGATGTCAACTGCATTCGCAATCTTGCCACCAAGAATGCCTTTGTTACTCATGAAACCTGTCAGAGGTCGTGGAAGAGTTTGACATTGCTTAGTGCTGAAGCTGATCTACAAGACAATGGCTTCACCGAATGATTCAAGTTTGACTCAACTCCTCCCATGAATGCTCACTTGCGTCGGAATCCCTCACTTGAAGACTCTGACTATTCGTCCTCAGCTGCGATAGTGAATGCCAGAGTCATCGATGACCAAGATGATGCAACTTCACCTCCTCCAACTTCAGCGCGTGTCGACACTGCACCAAGTTCTTCTACACCACTGGACCTCAACGACGACCCTGATGCCTCGCCTGCACCTCATGGGAACGAGTAGGCGCTCTATGTCCTCAAACCTTTTTGGTCCTTACTGACAAAAGGGGGAGAAGCATATGAGTTGATAGTCTTCAAGCGGGTCCATATGGGTGGTTGCTTTACCTTTTGCTATTTTTGCCAAGTGCTTACAACTCTTGCCTTTCGATGCATTTGGTTCTTTGAGTTGTAACACTTAAACTCGATGGTCGTCTGCTACTTATTTGCTATTCTGTGATGCGATGATAAATTCCGCATGTGCGATGATAACTTCCGCACTTAGGTCATTTTGTAGACGTCCATTTTTCATTATGCATGTCATTATCTTCGTTATATCAAATCATGCATGATGAATTGTCATCATAAGTTGAAGAGGATCTCCACAAGTACAACCTGCCATGTGCATTTGCATTCCAAAAGCAAATTACTTATATGCACATCTTCAGGGGGAGCCTTTGCCACTTATGAAGACAATACACTATCCGTTACAATTTCACATATTTTATTCCCCGTTGAAAACTTCAACCAGTTTGTCATCAATCACCAAAAAGGGGGAGATTGTAAGTGCATCTAGTGCCACCCTAGTTGGTTTTGGAGTATTGACGACAAACCTGGTTGAGGGACTAATGTGTTTGTGAGAATTGTAGAATAACACAGGTAGAAGTCCCTCATTGATTCGCTTTTCCTACCAGAGATGACCCGTAAAAATGTATGAAGACATTGAAGTCAAAGGTGGTATGTGAAGACATTCACATTGAAGACTATGACAAGAGAAGACATTGCATGAAGACTATGGAGCGCGAAGACTTAGTTGTTTCGTCATTCTTTTTCTTCTTTGTTGAGTCATAGGATGTAGCGACCAGACCTCAAACGGTCCAATCTCTGTGCTCAGGTGTCATCCCTGGATCAGTAATGCTGACACCCCACAGTACTTGAAGGATTTATAACAGAGTAGCAATCACACACTTATTACATCGAGTGGCTCAGAAGAGAACTTGTTACAATAGATATGGCTTAAGGCCATCTAATAATGATAACAACAGAAGGCTTGGAAGATAAGTGAGTCCATCAACTCCAACGGCATCACTGAGTATAGAACCACGACCTAAGGCACCTTAATCGTCGTCTGAAAAGTCTGCAACATTAACATTGCAGCCCGAAACGGGTCAGCACATGGAATATGCTGGCAATGTAACACATAGAGAGTAATAAAAGAATACGCCAATTCTATATGCATATATGGCTGGTGGAAAGATCTATGATTACAATTTTGCGTAAAGCCAATTTTTCCCTACTGCAAAGGAATAAATTTTATTTAACTATCATGGTAGTTGTTAAACATTGAGAATGGTTGACAGCATTCTCAATCCCAATTAAGCATCATCATTAAAACCCAACAAAATTAATTAGAGTAACATGATGAGATTCACATGATAATCCAGGTACTAGATACTCAGCATGTCCATAACCGGGGACACGGCTAACCATGATTAGTTTTTACACTCTGCAGAGGTTTGCGCACTTTTCCCCACAAGACCCGATCTCCTCCGTTGGATTTCTCGCACTACAAGGTGTTTGAGAAATGGATGACCGAGACATAATCTTTCAGAAGCGCTAGCACCTTACGAATGGGTAGACCGTACCAACCTACATCCCCTGCATCAGCTAGTCTACCACTGTAAGAGTTCGCACGACTTAGTCAACTATGCTAGAGCCCATAGTAGCTTGTGGCTGCACACGGAAGTTTCTAGCATGAATAATCTCATGATCCCTTTGAGCCTGGGTGGCGGTCCAAAAGAAAACAGGAAATCACTGGAATACCCAGGTGCCTCAATCCACCCAGATGTGTATTTAGGTTGCCACCTTAGATAAAACATTAATTAACAAATCTCACATCTGTCATGGATTCACTCACCCAATCCACATCTACTAGCATAACATGGCAACAAGCAAACGTAGAAGTAACTCCCAAAGGTTTGATAATAAACAGCTAATAGGTTCTACCTCAACTACTTCCCAAACCCACAATTTAATTAGATCCTAATCATGCAATGTGTGAGGATTGATCTAATGCAATAAAACTGGGTAGTAGGAGATATGATCAAAGTGTTACTTGCCTTGCTGATGATCCGGGAAACCTAGCGATTCGAAGTAGCAAGCGGCGCACTCCGGGTACTCTATCGCAAACAAACAAGCATACAATAAGTACTCAACTAATGCACAGATAAAACTCGAACAAGAGATCTAACCAGAAAGTTCAACCTAAGAACTCCGGTTGACAAAAAGAACCAAAATGAACGAAGCAACGAAAAACAAACGACACAAGAAACAAGCTTCGTTTACTATTCTGGATCTAGGGCAATTTTTACTGTGGCAAAAACTTGTTTGAGTTTGTTAAACGGAAAGAGGGTTTCGAGACGAAACTCTAGGTGCGTGAATCGCCTGATTCCGATAAACGAGCGAAAAGTTAAACTAAAACGAAAATCGGATCACAGATCGCGATCAGAAAAACCGCGGATTTAATCCGAGAAAAAGAAAAACGACGAAGAGGTTAACGAACGAACGTTCGTTAACAGAAACTAAACGAAAAACACGTTCGTTAAAATGAACGGACAAGCGGGCGCTTGCTAAATAAATAAACTGGAGAAAAAACGATCTATTTAAAAAAACGAAAACTAGGGTTTCCAAAAAACAAAACGGCTTTTTCTCAAAAACCGGTCGGCGGCTACCTCGACAGTGGCACTCCGGCGAGGCTCCGGCGGGGCGGCGGGTGGCGTGAGGCGGCGGCTCCGGGCAGCGCGGGGGCGGCGGCAGGCGCGAGGCGGCGGGGCGGCGGCAGGCGGCGCGGGGCGGTGTGGGATGGCGGCAGCGGTGGCTCGGGGCTCCAGGGGGGCTCAAGTGGGGTTATAAAGGGGGGCGGCCATGGCTTGGGGAAGGGGCGACGGGCGGCGGCGGCTCGGGATCGGACTCCGGAGTCCGGCGGCTGCACGAGCGGCGAAGGCGGCGATGGCTTGGGCCGGCCTGGCTCGGCTGGGCCCTTGGCCCAGTCGGGCACGAGTTTTTTTAACAATTTCGCTGTGCCTAAAAACAATTCTAGAAAAATAAGTAAAAATCTAAAAATGCCAAAACAAATTTTCTCCGTCTAAATAAAATATTTAGAACAGGATGAACATTTTTTTGGCTCTAAATGCAATTTTTGAAAACGTGCAATTTTTCCTAAACTCAAATAAAATAGCAAATAAAACCAAAATAAAACCTTATTTGATTTTTTATTAAATCCTCAATATTTCTTTATTTTTGGGAAAGTCATTTATTCCCTCTCTCATGTTTGATAATAGAAATAATTGAAGATAGAATAAATAAAATCAAATGATCCTATTTTCAAAATTTGAGAAAAACTCAAATATGAAAATAACGAAATCCCCAACTCTCTCCAAGGGTCCTTGAGTTGCGTAGAATTTCTAGGATCAACCAAAAGCAATAAAATATGATATGCAATGATGATCTATTTTATAACATTTCAAATTGAAAATTTGGGATGTTACAAACCTACCCCCCTTAAGATGAATCTCGCCCTCGAGATTCGGGTTGGCTAGAAAATAGGTGAGGGTGGTCCTTCAGCAATTCTTCCTCTCGCTCCCAGGTGGCATCATCTTACGAGTGGTGGCTCACTGAACTTTGCAAAACTTGATAACCTTGCTGCGGGTGACTCGACTGGCATAGTCTAGAATCTTGACTGGTTTCTCCTCATAGGTCAAATCACTGTCCAGCTGAATTGCTTCCAGCGGCACTGTATCTCTCAACGGTATGTCAGCCATCTTTGTGTGGCACTTCTTCAACTGGGAAACGTGGAACACGTCGTGAACTCCTGACAATCCTTCGGGCAATTCCAACTTGTAGGCTACTTCTCCCATACGCTCCAAAACTTTGTATGGTCCTACAAAACATGGCGCTAAATTTCCCTTAACTCCAAAGCACTTGACTCCTCGAAGTGGAGGTACTCGAAGATAAACTTGATCTCCGACTTCGTAAACTGTCTCCTTGCGTTTTGAATCTGCATAGCTCTTCTGCCTGGACTGGGCTACCTTGAGCCTATCGCGAATCAATTTCACCTTCTGTTCAGACTCCTTAATCAGATCCGGTCCAAACAACTGACGGTCTCCAACTTCATCCCAAGACCGTGGGGTCCTGCACCTCCTTCCATACAAGGCTTCGAAAGGGGCCATCTTCAAACTACATTGATAACTGTTGTTGTAAGAGAACTCTGCATATGGCAAATTGTCGTCCCAACTAGATCCATAATCTAGCGCACAAGCTCTTAGCATATCCTCTAAAATCTGATTGACTCTCTCGGTCTGTCCATCTGTCTGCGGATGGAAAGCTGTATTGAACTCTAGTCTGGTACCCAAAGTTTCATGCAACTGATTCTAGAACTTTGAGGTAAATTGGGTTCCTCTATCTGATACAATGCTCTTTGGAACTCCATGCAGACATACGATTCTGGTCATGTATATCTTTGCCAACTTTGCACTGGTATAGGTAGTCTTCACTGGAATGAAATGAGCTACCTTTGTCAAACGATCGACTACAACCCATATTGAGTCATAGCCTGAGCGAGTTCTGGGTAAACCCATAACAAAATCCATGCCTAACTTATCCCACTTCCATTCGGGTATTGGCAATGGCTGTAGCAATCCTGCTGGCTTCTGATGCTTTGCCTTTACTCTCTGACATACATCACAAACTGCTACATACTCCACAATATCCTTCTTCATTCCGGTCCACCAGAAAGTATCCTTCAAATCCAAATACATCTTGGTATTTCCTGGGTGAATCGAATATGGTGAATCATGTGCCTCTTGCAGAATTAACTTCCTGATCTCCGAATCATTAGGCACATAGACGCGGTCTTCAAACCATAGGGTATCGTGCTCATCCTCATGAAATCCCTTAGCTTTTCCTTTGCTCATTTTCTCCTTAATAGAGGCAATCTCCTTGTCAGTCCTTTGAGCTTCTCTGATCTTATCCATCAAGGTAGACTGAATCTCCAATGCTGCTACATAGCCTCTCGGAACTATCTCCAAACATAGCTCACGAAGATTTTCAGTTAACTCCCTTGGTAAATCTCCCGTCATTAAGGTGTTGACATGGCTTTTACGGCTCAACGCATCAGCTACTACGTTAGCCTTTCTGGGGTGATAATGCAGTCTCATATCGTAATCCTTGATGAGTTCCAACCATCTCCTTTGTCTGAGGTTCAACTCCTTCTGTGTGAAAATATACTTCAAACTCTTGTGATCCATGTACACCTCTCAATGGTTTCCAATGAGAAAGTGTCTCCAGGTTTTCAATGCATGCACTACGGCTGCCAACTCCAAATCATGCGTAGCATAATTCAACTCATGAGGCTTAAGCTGTCGTGAGGCATATGAAACAACTCTTCCTTCTTGCATAAGCACTGCTCCAAGTTCTCGACGTGAAGAGTCGCAATACACCTCATAATCCTTGGTCTGATCTAGCAAAATCAACACGGGTGATGTAACCAAACATTTCTTCAACTCCTGGAAACTAGCCTCACACTCCTCGGTCCATATGAACTTGGTATCCTTTTTCAACAACTCTGTCATAGGCTTCGCAATCCTTGAGAAATTCTCAATGAATCTCCGGTAGTATCCTATGAGTCCAAGAAAACTCCGGATCTCTCCAACTGTTGTTGGCACTTCCCAGTTGGTCACGGTATCAACTTTAGTGGGATCTACTACTATACCTTCTCCGGATATAACGTGTCCGAGAAATCCAACTTCCTTCAACCAAAACTCACATTTGCTAAAATTGGCATATAATTGATGTTCTCTGAGTTTTCCAAGTACCAAACGCAAATGCTCCTTATGCTCCTCTTCGTTCTTTGAGTAAACCAGAATATCATCAATGAACACTACAACGAACTTATCCAGAAACTCCATAAACACCTTGTTCATCATGTTCATGAAATATGCAGGTGCATTAGTCAGACCAAATGACATAACGGTATACTCGTACAGCCCATACCTGGTGGTAAAAGCCGTCTTAGGTATATCCTGTTCTCGAATCTTCAACTGGTGGTATCCTGATCGTAGATCGATCTTAGAAAATACCTTAGCTCCATGCAATCGATCAAACAGATCATTGATCATCAGTAGTGGGTACTTGTTCTTGATGGTTACTTCATTCAATCCTCGATAATCAACAACCATCCTTAACAATCCATCCTTCTTTTCCACTAGATGTACTGGCGATCCCCAAGGTGAAGAACTTGGGTGAATATATCATTTATCTAGTAACTCCTTAATCTGCTTCTTAATCTCAATCAAATCCTTTGCGGGCATCCTATATGGTCTCTTTGATATTGGCCCTGTGCCTGGAAAAAGCTCAATCAAAAACTCAATATCTCTATCCGGTGGCATGCCTGGCAATTCCTTTGGAAATACATCCGGGAAATCCTTCACCACTGGTACTTCCTCTTGCACAACTCCTGTTAAACAATTTACTTGGGTCCTCTTTGGCACATGCCGTGATATATACTTGATCCTTCTTCCTTCTGGGGTGGTAAGAAAAATTGACTTACTGGCACATTCAATATCCCCTTCATACTTTGACAACCAATCCATGCCTAATATCACATCCAATCCTTGAGGTTCCAACACTATTAGGTCTGAGGGAAATACGTAGTTACCAATCCTTAATGGTAACCGATCACACCATAGGCTAGCCATATATTCTGCTCCAGGTGAGGTTACTAACATGGGTGACCTAAGGGCTTGGGTTGGCAGTTTATACTTATCCACAAATCCCCTAGATATGTATGAATGCGATGCACCAGTATCAAAAAGAACGAGTGCAGTAAATGACTTAACCAAAAACTTACCGATTACTGCATCCGGCTGCTCTTCAACCTCCTCCACATTAACGTGGTTCACCTGTCCCCTGTTGAAAGGGTTCGACTTCTTCCCAGAGCTTCCATTGCCATTTCCATTCTGGGATTCAGGACATTCGTTGGCATAATGTCCGGTTTTCTGGCACTTAAAACAAGTGACTTGACTCAGGTCTTTCTTGGCTGGGGTTGATGGGTTGGTGCGGTTCTGGCCGTTGCTTCCTCCATTCCCATTACCATTCTTGAGTCCATTGTGATTGTGCGAGCTACCTCCTCCATGGGTATGCTGAAAATGTCCTCCCAGTCTAGGGGTAAAACATTGCTTCTGCTGAGCTCCAGAATTGTACTTCCCTTGTCCATACTTCCTCTTGCGATTCTCAATCTGCTGTTGCTTCCCTTCAATCATGAGAGCACAATCTACCAACTCCTAGTAGTTGTTGAAGGTTGCTACCATCAACTGCATGCTCAACTCATCATTCAGTTCTTCCAGAAACTTCTCCTGCTTAGTTGCATCCGTAGCAATGTCATCTGGGGCATAACGTGCTTGCTTACTAAAGTCCTCCACATACTGGCCAACTGTCCGTCCTCCTTGGCGCAAGTTGCGAAACTCTCGCTTCTTCATGGCCATAGCTCCTGTTGAAACATGGGCAGTACGAAAAGCCTGCTGAAACTGGTCCCACATGACAGTGTCGACAGGGAAAGTGGCTGTGAAATTCTCCCACCATGATGCTGCGGGTCCTTCCAGCTGATGTGCGGCAAACTTCACCTTTTTCGCATCTGTGCATCCTGCCGTGGTCAACTCTCTTGCTGTCTTGCAGAGCCAATCATCTGCTACTATCGGCTCGGTGCTACTGGAAAACACCAGCGGATTCAGCCTAAGAAAACAGGCTAAGTGATCAACAGGTGGTGGTGGTGGTGGGTTGTTGTTATTGTTCCCCTGATTCTGATTCTGGACTAGCAATTGCATCAATGTGTTTTGCTGCTGGATCAACTGGGTGAGCTCCGGTGGGAAGGTAAATCCGGGGTCACGTCTCGGAGGCATCTGAGGGTTTAGAAAAGATGAGATTTAAGAATAGAGGGGGTCTAAAGAGAAAACACTACCCATATGCACATGAGGCAAAAGCAAACAATTCACTTCATTCAATCAATCAAACAAGGGCATACAATCGATCTAACTATCGCAAAAGTGCTCGAACTACTATATTTACATGGTGGACTACTACTACTGTTGGGGTGGTCTACTAGAAATATTCTTCGGTTGCAGACTCCATGATATCTGCTCCTGCTTCATCCACATAGTCATCATCGCTATCATCTGGATCCGAGTCGGTGTCGTCGATGATGATGTAGTCTTCCGGGCGAATCTCATTGGGTTCTTCGTATCCTTCTACTGGTGTAGGGCCTCCCATAAATATTCCAATCTTCTTGATCAGATCGTCATTCTTCTCCACTAATACTTCGATTTCCTCTTCATAATCTTCTTGTGTAGCCTTGAGTTCTTCCTATAGTTCCTTGATTCTTGTCCTCGCCTTCTTCAGATCTATCATGTCGGCGCACATCTGGTTCTCCTGACATCGAATGTGTTGGTTTAACTCCTGGATAAAAGCTGCAACTGATCTATCCTTCATGGTACTGATCATCTCCTAGTGCTCATCTCGGTGCCCACAAATCTGGTAGATAGTATCCTTGAGATCATTGCGGTAAACTTATCCAATGCGTCCCATGGCAATGTGAGCTGACATGCTCTTTTCTAGACTCCAAGTTGGTGCATCAAAAGAAAATTCTATGGGCTCAGTGACTGGCATGAACGTCCTTCCTGGAACTTGAACTTGAATCATCCAGCGCTCTTCTTCAGGTAGAGTGGCGTTGTATGTTCCGGTGAAGCTTAGTACTCCTATGTTCAGGTATCTAGTGACTTCCTTCAAGTGACGTCCAAAGGGTGTATCTTCATCCGGTTGCGTGAACTTGTTCCTTGCATCCGTCATCCTAAAAGAGTAGAAAAGATGAGAGGTCAGAAGGAGAAGAGTGAGTAGTGATCCAGGGCTTTAGCTTAGTGGTCGTGTCCTACAGTCAGCGTGTGCTCTGATACCATCTTGTAGCGACCAGACCTCAAACGGTCCAATCTCTATGCTCAGGTGTCATCCCTGGATCAGTAATGCTGACACCACATAGTACTTGAAGGATTTATAACAGAGTAGCAATCACACACTTATTACATCGAGTGTCTCAAAAGAGAACTTATTACAATAAATATGGCTTAAGGCCATCTAATAACGATAACAGCGGAAGGCTTGGAAGATAAGTGAGTCCATCAACTCCAACGGCATCACTGAGTATAGAACCACGACCTAAGGCACCTTAATCGTCGTCTGAAAAGTCTGCAACATTAACGTTGCAGCCCGAAATGGGTCAGCACATGGAATATGCTGGCAATGTAACACATAGAGAGTAATAAAAGAATATGGCTCTTAATATCATTGAGCTCACAGGGCTACCCACTCCTGGTGAATACTATGAACCAGGTTTTCAACAACACCAGAATGCTTTGGAGAGCATTTTTCAGAAGCCAGAACCCAACATGAGCCAAATGTTGAGCATGATGAAGCCTTTGCCTCACGACGCTGACTACCCATCTGAATTCTTTGTTGAAGACCTAGAGTATCTGCCTCGCACCATTTATCATATCATCAGAAAAACTCTATGGCCCGTTAAAGGACATTCATCTGCAGCGAAGCTTGAAGGAGAAATGAAGACTTTGGTTTTCTATATCTTCAATGGCATCAGCTTCAATGCTCAAGACTTCTTCATCAGGCAGTTGGCTGCATCAGGCTCCGACATTTTTGGTCTGGAGTTTTATGCTCCATGGGTAATGCGCCTTATCAGGCGTCACTCTGCCATCAACTATCAGCCGTCTGCGCGCAATCATCTTGTCTTCTTGCCAGAGGTTGATCTGTCTGTTGAAGCTATTTACCCAGAGCCTGCTAAGGATCCCATTTATCTTCACAATGCTGATCACCAAAGCTTCACCCAGCCCATTGAAGGAGTTCGGGTAGTCTCGCGTGTTTATCCCTTGGCTGGCAACACACGTGCCCCTCGTACTCAAACTGACGCCACTGGAAGCACCATTGCGCAAAGGCCTCGAAGGCGATCTCGTGTTCTCAATGACCGAGAGCTTCTCCTTGCGCTACACCAGAAACAGGACAAGCATCACAACTGGCTCAAGCGTCAGATACAAAGCCTCTTGGTGGATGTCAACCGCATTCGCAATCTTGCCACCAAGAATGCCTTTGTTACTCATGAAACCTGTTGGAGGTCGTGGAAGAGTTTGACATTGCTTAGTACTAAAGCTGATCTGCAGGACAATGGCTTCACCGAAAGATTCAAGTTTGACTCAACTCCTCCAAGGAATGCTCACTTGCGTCGGACTCCCTCACTTGAAGACTCTGACTACTCATCCTCAGCTACGACAGTGAATGCCAGATTCATCGATGACCAAGATGATGCAACTTCACCTCCTCCAACTTCGGCACGTGTCGACACTGCACCAAGTTCTTCTGCACCACCGGACCTCAACGACGACCCTACTGCCTCGCCTGCACCTCATGGGAACAAGTAGGCACTCTATGTCTTCAAACCTTTTTGGTCCTTACTAACAAAAGGGGGAGAAGCATATGAGTTGATAGTCTTCAAGCGGGTCCATATGGGTGGTTGCTTTACCTTTTGCTACTTTTGCCAAGTTCTTACAACTCTTGCCTTTTGATGCATTTGGTTCTTTGAGTTGTAACACTTAAACTCGATGGCCGTCTGCTACTTATTTGCTATTCTGTGATGTGATGATAAATTCCGCATGTGCGATGATAACTTCCGCACTTAGGTCATTTTGCAGACGTCCATTTTTCATTATGCATGTCATTATCTTCGTTATATCAAATTATGCATGATGAATTGTCATCATAAGTTGAAGAGGATCTCCACAAGTACAATCTGCCATGTGCATTTGCATTCCAAAAGCAAATTACTTGTATGCACATCTTCAGGGGGAGCCTTTGCCACTTATGAAGACAATACACTATCCGTTACAATTTCACATATTTTATTCCCCATTGAAAACTTCGACCAGTTTGTCATCAATCACCAAAAAGGGGGAGATTGTAAGTGCATCTAGTGCCACCCCTAGTTGGTTTTAGAGTATTGACGACAAACCGGGTTGAGGGACTAATGTGTTTGTGAGAATTGCAGGATAACACAGGTAGAAGTCCCTCATTGATTCGGTTTTCCTACCAGAGATGACCCCTAAAAATGTATGAAGACATTGAAATCAAAGGTGGTATGTGAAGACATTCACATTGAAGACTATGACTGTAGCGACCCGACCCGAATGGATCAAGTCTCTGTGCTTAAGTGTCATCCCTGGATCGGTATGCTGACACACACAGTACTCGAAGGATTTATAGCAGAGGTAAATCACATGTATAAAGTAACGTAAATACTATTACCTCAATCCATATAGCGGAAGCAACAAGGTTGTGGATTCCCATCAACACCAACGGCAAGGTTGAGTGTAGAAATCGTAACCCAAACGTATCACTTACTCGTCGTAAGAAACCTACAACATGAGACGTTGCAGCCCGAAACGGGTCAGTACATGAGATGTTGATGAAGATGATTCGCACTCAAAACTCTTGATAGATCTACTCGTCACACTCCGGTCAATCTATCGTAAGCAAGCAATAGTAACCACACATAAGCAATCACTCAAAAGATCAGAAAGATCGAAGAAGACGATTCGGAAACATCAAAACCAAGCAAATAACTCTTTCAATATAAAACAATTTCTAACAGTACCAAAATTATGTGAATTTGGCCTTATTAGAATGTTTAGGTCAAGAGCTTCGATTTGCAAAAAGAATCAACTCAAACGGAGTTACGGATAAAAAGATATGATCAAAAGAAGTTTGAATTCAAATCTGATCTAATTCAAATTTTAAAATTTTCAAAAACATGTTTGGGTTGGATTACTGGATAGAGGACATGGGCGTTGGTTTCGTTGGATTTGGACTAACGAGTAAAAAGTTGTGCTCGTTTGAAGTATAGGGACTATTCTGTAAATAAAGTATTCACATCTAGGTCCCTAGCCAAAATTACAGAAAAAAGAAAAAAACTAAAAGGTGAACGTTCGTTTTCTATACCTAACCAGCGAACGTTCTCTAAATAGATCAATCTAAAAAAACTAAACTGTTTTTTTTAAACGAAAACCGAAATAAAGGAAAATAAACCGGACCGGGGCGGTTTTATACCGGTTCGGGGCGGTTCTTCGGTGAGGAACCGGCGGCGGATCTCCGACGAGGGCGGCGCGGCTCCGGCGACTGCGAGCAGCGGCGACAGCGGCGGGTGGCGGCGCGGCTAGGTCGGGGAGCGGCGCGGGGCGAAGCAGCAAGCCGGCGGCAGCAGCGGGGAAGCAGCAGCGGCGGCGGCGCGCGGCACAGGGCGGCGAAGCGTGCAGCGGCGGCGGCGAAGTCCGGCGAGGCGGCGTGATTCGGCGGGGCGCGGCGAGAGGAGAGAGAGGGAAACGGGGCCGGGGCGGCGCCTTTATAGGAGGGGAGGGGAGGAGGACTTGGAGAAGGGGCGAGGAGGAGGCCGGAGGCGACACGGCGTGCATGGCGGCGGCGGCGCTCCCGTGCTGGCTCGGGAGACCGAGCGGAGGTCGGGGACGGGGCGACGCGGGCTGGGCCGCGGCCTGCTGGGCCGGCTGGCCTGGCGCGGAGAGAGAGAGAGAGAGAGAGAGAGAGAGAGAGAGAGCAGTGCTGGGCTTCGGCCTGGCACTGTTCGAAGAGTTTTTTTTAACATTTTTCACAGGCAACAAAAACAAAAAAAACAAAAATAAACTAAAATATTATATAGGCATATAATATATCAAAATTTTCAGAAAAAGATTTTCTACAACATGGACATTTTTATAAAGTCAAATAAAATCCAGAAAAATTCAAATAATTCAAAGAGTGCTTCTGCTCTAATAAAATCCAGTAAAAATCATTTTAAAAATACCAAAATGATTTCAAATTAATTTTTCTCCAATTTTCTGTTGTAGGGAATCATGTTACCCTAATTTCCATATATTTTATTTTTGGAGAAAAATAATTTGAATAAAACTCAAAAAACTCCAAATTGAAAATAAATTCAAAAGAACTTTGAATTTAATTCTTTGAAACTCCCAACTCATATTTCATATAATTTGAAGAAGTCATTTTATCTTCGCTCTTGAAAATCATTGAGTTGCTTAAAGTTTCAGAATTGAATTATTTCAAAATGAAATTCAAATATTTCCAAATACCCTTTCATTTAATTTAATGGAAGAAGTCATATCATCTTCGCTCAAGGGTTTTGTATTTGAAAAGAATTTGAATTCACAGAGATCATAAAAATGCAAAAATGATAGTTTGGGAAAGTCCTTTTATTCCCTCTCATTTAACTTTCAAAAGTTTCGAATTTCACTCACTTTCAGTCAATCAATCAAACAATCAAATCTATCTATTTATTATAAAATTCCAAAATTTAGAATTTTGGGATGTTACAAACCTACCACCCTTAAAATGAATCCCGTCCTCGAGATTCGGAGAGGCTAGAAAGAAAAAGGTTAGGGTTTGGGGGTCTCCTCAAAATCCATCGATCTTCACAGGGGTCTGGGGTGCTACCACCCTTAGAAGCATGGTTACTGTTTCATCAAAACTCAGATACTCCATCCTTATTCTTGACAGTGTCGGTCTTCTTAGATCTTCAGGATAATTCCTTATCCGGGCTCTTCCGGTAGTGGCATAACCTTACCACAATTTTTATATCCTTTCATCTTGGTAAGGTTCTTCCGAGATTGGGTCTTCTTAGCTCACGGGTCTGGCGCCAAAACTAAACAACTATCGATATCTCATGGTGGTCAACAATTTATGGTTTCTCCTGCAGGAAATGGGTCTGGGTTGATCCTCACCGTATAACCTACGGTTGGCAAAAGCTGCCTTGTAGAAGGGAAAAATTTCTTATACCATTCTAAGGTTTGAACAAGGTTTTCATCGTCGTCTCCCTACTATAGGTAAGTCACTCAGATTTACCATCCCATATATCAAGGCGAACAATAAGAGTAAGTCGGTATGGTGATCAATCCATCCCACACCCAAATCATTACCTTGTATACGGTTTAGCGAATCTCGCATTCTAACACTCGGTCATCCTCACAAGTATTGCAGAATTTCTCTCGTCGGCGAACCAAGTTCGGAATAATCCATTGATTCTGCAAGCCAGACAAACATCTATCGTTCCTTCAAAACTCTCAGGTTTTGAGTAAACTCCTATAAAATCGTCTGTCGACAAAGGTATATCCACTTCCAGGGTTTTTCCTTCAGCAAGAATGTGCTTGCTTCTTGGCAGGTCCTGGGGCCTGTGGGTTATGGCACATCTCATCACTTGTAGTCCTTGGACTTATCATCGGGCAATATTCCAACTTCCAACTTCCTAGTATTCTTAAATCCATCCAATTGTACTGTCTTCCTTCCATCTATTGGCACCAAACTAGGACATGATTACTCAGACTCATCATGGAATTTTCCATTGATCCATATTTCCAACATCATACCTTCTTTATATCCAATAGTAATTTATCTCTTCATCCTCGTGGGATATCCCTCATACCGAGATAAAAACTTATACTTATGAAGTCCATATTCCACTTCGTGGAACATCATTATCCTTTCCGCGGTCAAGCGTCCTTACAGGGGAATATTGGCCATCTCTGCATGGCACTTCTTCAACTGGGAAACGTGAAACACATCTTGAACTCCTGACAGTCCTTCCGGTAACTCAAACTTGTAGGCCACTTCTCTCATATGCTCCAAAAATCGGTATGGTCCTACAAATCTCGGGGCTAACTGTCCCTTAACTCCAAATCGTTTAACTCCTCGCAGAGGGGTCACACGAAGACATGCTCTGTCTTCAATTTCATAGACTACCTCCTTGCGTTTTTGAGTCTGCATAACTCTTCTGCCTGGACTGAGCTACCTTCAGTCTATCTCGAATCAACTTAACATTCTCTTCTGACTCCCTGATCACATTTGGTCCAAACAACCGACGGTCTCCAACATCATCCCACCTACTCTTGGGGCATCACACATATCGAGACAAAACTCGTATTCATTTTGTCCGAAATCCACTCAGTGGAGTATCCTTATCTTTTCCAGGGGTCAACGGTTCTTACAGGGTACTACCACCCTTAAAATGCTCCAATATTCCATAGACCATATTTCTCATATCCTCGAAAATGGTCAACATCTTTCCTCATAGAGTAACTCATAAAATCCAAATCAGTACCAACACTGCTATCTTTATTGATTCTCAATTATTACAATCTCCTGTTTTTCCATTACATGCCTCAACTCAACACCTCAATATAAAAAAAATGTTCTCACTTCTACTACTCCATTTCTTTTGTTGCAAACTCAACTATTTATCACAAGTCTCCTTCTCCTTCGGACAATCTCTAGCAAAGTGCCCTGCTTCATTACAACGGAAACATATTACTTCTGGCAAGTTTCGAGGTTTCCTTGTGATTATATAGCCTACTTGGGTCCTTGGCTTCTTTTTTTGGGCAATTGCTGAGGTAGTGCCCTGACTCCTTGCACTTATAACAAGTGACATGACTCAGATCCTTCCTGGAATCCAATCTACTTCTCTTTCTGGACTTTTCCATTCCCATCAGAGCTTCTATTTCCAGTGGGTCATACTCTACTTCCTTTGTCGGGAATTCTACTAAATCCCCATTCAAACAATTCTGGGAGATGTGTCCTTCTTCTCCACATGAATAGCATGACTTGGTGCAGGGTTTAATTGGCTCTTCTTTGGGTGTGTCCTCCACATCTTCCTTCATCACAGGTTCTTCTAAACTTTCCATAAGGGCTCCTCTCGTTGCTTGTTTCTTCTGCTGGATGGTTCTTTGTACCATGGGGTAAATGTGACACTGAGCAGGGTAGTGGGTAGTCCCTTCACACAAGAAACAAGTGATCTGCCTAGTTGGGCATTCTTCAGCTGGGTGACTTCCTTCACAATTAGGGCATTCATCCTTGTGTTCTTTATGGGTGTGTCCCATTTCTCCACAAGTCTTGCAGGCGCAAGGTTTCTTCATATCCTTCCCATAAGGCTTCAAATTCTGGGACACAAGCCGAGACTTTGGCAGAGTCAACTTAAATTCTTTCCAAGTGGTTACTCCTTGCCATCCATTGATGGTTTGGTACATCCTCCACCAAGTAGCAGCACCTCTTTCAAAGCATTGAAGAGCATGCTGGGCCATATCCTTTCCGGCTATAGGGTTGTTCTCCATATGATCCTCCATGTTCTGTATCCATCGTATGTCTCCAATTGACTCATTGGTCCAGAAAATACAAGCTCATCTTCATTCATCCTCTATTGGGTCCATGGGTTTGAGGTGAGATAAGAGAGATAGAGAGGGATGCACACAATACAAACAAAGTTTTGAAAAGACAGATTTTTGTTGTGGCTGTCGAAAAACATCAAACAAATGACAGCTCACAAACGTCGCATCTAACGTAGGTATATAACAGGGGTTTGGTCTTCTAAGGTCAATAAATCTTCAACGTCTCCAAACTCTTCAAGCCTTGTTCATGCCTCCAATGGCTTCTTCCGATCATGCTTGTCTTTCTCAAGTTCTTTTGCCAGATCAATCTCTGTTGACGTGAAATCTCTCGTGACATCCTTTAATATTCCAGAGTTGCATTTCAAACTTCTAGGTTTCAACATCCTTCACATGAACCATGGTCATACTGTCCTTCAGTTCTTGACAATTCTCCGGTATCTCGAGGTTGTAGCTCCTCCAGCTTGGCTAGTCTCATCTTCAGGATCCTGAGTTCCTCATGAAATACTTCCTTGTCTAATATGACTTCCTGGAGCTCCATTTTAAACTTCTTGATGTACTACTCCAGATCCTGGTGATACACCGGCTAAGGTTAAAACTTCATCTTGCTGATAGGTGCTCCATCAGCCTTCTACCATTTAATCCTTCCATGCATATGCATGCTTAGCTCAGCTCGGTGACCACAGTATCAATGGTGATGACATCACGGATAACCGTGTTTCTTCCCTTGTCATTGCCATGAGCTATCTTGCCAGTTGATATCTCCTGCCTTAGGGTTTTCTTGACAAAACTTTGAGTTCTCAACTCTCCATGTTTTGGTCTTTCTCCAATACACCTTGATCTCGGGTATTGACAACTTCCATAGTCTGCCAAGTTCCATAAGGGTAGCCTTCCTAGGTCATACAAATCTGGGAATTCTTCAGAGCCTTCCAATTCTACTTGTCTTCGGCCTTCAACCGTTGTAGTTTCCATTATTCAGATGCATGGAAAATACTCTTCATTCTGAAGTGGCCTTAGTTGTCCGATATCTCGTACTTCTTGGGGTGGTCTCATCAGTCGAATCTTCGTGTGGTCAAAAGGGGAAAGGGGTCTGGTCTCACTAAAGGGAATTTTTGAATAAGCTCAGAAGAGAAGAGAGGTAAAAGATCTTTTTGAAAGGGAAAGTTTTAGAGAAAAATCTTTGCTATGGGCTTGCCAGTTTCTAGGGTCACGTCCTATAGTCAACATGTGCTCTGATACCATCTTGTAGCGACCCGACCCGAATGGATCAAGTCTCTGTGCTTAAGTGTCATCCCTGGATCGGTATGCTGACACACACAGTACTCGAAGGATTTATAACAGAGGTAAATCACATGTACAAAGTAACGTAAATACTATTACCTCAATCCATATAGCGGAAGCAACAAGGTTGTGGATTCCCATCAACACCAATGGCAAGGTTGAGTGTAGAAATCGTAACCCTAACGTATCACTTACTCGTCGTAAGAAACCTACAACATGAGACGTTGTAGCCCGAAACGGGTCAGTACATTGAATGTACTGGCAAATTCACACCATAGAGAAAATGATGAACAATGGCTATCACTACATGCATATATGGCTGGTGGAAAAGCTCTATGGTTATAAGGTTTTTGCGTAAAGCCAATTTTTCCCTACTGCAAAGGAATAAATTTATTTAACTATCATGGTGGTTGTTGAACATTGAGAATGGTTGACAGCATGCTCAATCCCAATTAAGTAACATCATTAAAACCCAACAAAATTAATTTAGAGTAACATGTTGAGATTCACATGAAAATCCAGGTACTAGATACTCAAGATGTCCATAACCGGGGACACGACTAACCATGATTAGTTTGTTACACTCTGCAGAGGTTTGTGGACTTTTCCCCACAAGACTCGATCGCCTCCGTTTGGTTTCTCGCACTACATGGTGTTTGAGAAGACGGATGACCGAGACATAGTCTTTGAGAAGTGCTAGCACCTTACGATCGGGTAGACCGTACCACCTACATCCCCTACATCTGCTAGTCTACCACTGTAAGAGTTCGCACAACTTAGTCAACTATGCCAGAGCCCATAATGGCTTGTGGCTGCACACGGAAGTTTCTAGTATGAATAATCTCATGATCCCTTTGAGCCTGGGTGGCGGTCCAAAATAAAACAGGCAAGTCCTGGAAACCCCAAGTGCCTCAATCCACCCAGATGTGTGTTTAAGTTGCCACCTTAGATAAACCATTAATTAACAATCTCACATCTGTCATGGATTTCACTCACCCAATCCACGTCTACGAGCATAGCATGGCAATATAAGCAACGCGCAGAAGTAACTCCCAAGGGTTTGATATAACAGGGCAATAGGTACTACCTCATCTACTTCCCATCCCACAGTTTAATTAGATCCTAATCATGCAATGTGTGAAGATTGATCTAATGCAAAAAAACTGGGTATGGAAGGGGATATGATCAAAGTGTGAACTTGCCTGCGATGTTGATGAAGATGATTCGCACTCAAAACTCTTGATATATCTACTCGTCACACTCTGATCAATCTATCGTAAGCAAGCAATAGTAACCACACATAAGCAATCACTCAAAAGATATGAAAGATCGAAGAAGACGATTCGGAAACATCAAAACCAAGCAAATAACTCTTGCAACATAAAACAATTTCTAACTGTACCAAAATTATGTGAATTTGGCCTTATTAGAATGTTTAGGTCAAGAGCTTCGATTTGCAAAAAGAATCAACTCAAACGGAGTTACGGATAAAAAGATATGATCAAAAGAAGTTTGAATTCAAATCTGATCTAATTCAAATTTTAAAATTTTCAAAAACATGTTTGGGTTGGATTACTGGATAGAGGACATCGTAACGAAGACGTGGGCGTTGGTTTCGTTGGATTTGGACTAACGAGTAAAAAGTTGTGCTTGTTTGAAGTATAGGGACTATTCTGTAAATAAAGTATTCACATCTAGGTCCCTGGCCGAAATTACAGAAAAAAGAAAAAAACTAAAAGGTGAACGTTCGTTTTCTATACCTAACCAGCGAACGTTCTCTAAATAGATCAATCTAAAAAAACTAAACCATTTTTTAAACGAAAACCGAAATAAAGGAAAATAAATCGGACCGGGGCGGTTTTATACCGGTTCGGGGCGGTTCTTCGGTGAGGAACCGGCGGCGGATCTCCGACGAGGGAGGCGCGGCTCCGGCAACTGCGAGGAGCGGCGACAGCGGCGGGTGGCGGCGCGGCTAGGGCGGGGAGCGGCGCGGGGCGAAGCAGCAAGCCGGCGGCAGCAGCGGGGAAGCAGCAGCGGCGGCGGCGTGCGGCACAGGGCGGCGAAGCGTGCGGCGGCGGCGGCGAAGTCCGGCGAGGCGGCGCGATTCGGCGGGGCGCGGCGAGAGGAGAGAGAGGGAAACGGGGCCGGGGCGGCGCCCTTTATAGGAGGGGAGGGGAGGGGAGGAGGACTTGGAGAAGGGGCGAGGAGGAGGCCGGAGGCGACACGGCGTCCATGGCGGCGGCGCTCCCGTGCTGGCTCGGGAGACCGAGCGGAGGTCGGGGACGGGGCGACGCGGGCTGGGCCGCGGCCTGCTGGGCCGGCTGGCCTGGCGCGGAGAGAGAGAGAGAGCAGTGCTGGGCTTCGGCCTGGCACTGTTCGAAGAGTTTTTTGTTAACTTTTTTCACAGGCAACAAAAACAAAAATAAACTAAAATATTATATAGGCATATATTATATAAAAATTTTCAGAAAAAGATTTTCTACAACATGGACATTTTTATAAAGTCAAATAAAATCCAGAAAAATTCAAATAATTCAAAGAGTGCTTCTGCTCTAAAAAAATCCAGTAAAAATCATTTTAAAAATACCAAAATGATTTCAAATTAATTTTTCTCTAATTTTCTGTTGTAGGGAATCATGTTACCCTAATTTCCATATATTTTATTTTTGGAGAAAAATAATTTGAATAAAACTCAAAAAACTCCAAATTGAAAATAAATTCAAAAGAACTTTGAATTTAATTCTTTGAAACTCCCAACTCATATTTCATATAATTTGAAGAAGTCATTTTATCTTGTCTCGTGAAAATCATTGAGTTGCTTAAATTTCAGAATTGAATTATTTCAAAATGAAATTCAAATATTTCCAAATACCCTTTCATTTAATTTAATGGAAGAAGTCATATAATCTTCTCTCAAGGGTTTTGTATTTGAAAAGAATTTGAATTCACAGAGATCATAAAAATGCAAAAATGAAAGTTTGGGAAAGTCCTTTTATTCCCTCTCATTTAACTTTCAAAAGTTCCGAATTTCACTCACTTTCAGTCAATCAATCAAACAATCAAATCTATCTATTTATTATAACATTCCAAAATTTAGAATTTTGGGATGTTACAATGACAAGAGAAGACATCGCATGAAGACTATGGAGCATGAAGACTTAGTTGTTTCGTCGTTCTTTTTCTTCTTTGTTGAGTCATAGGATGTAGCGACCAGACCTCAAACGGTCCAATCTCTGTGCTCAGGTGTCATCCCTGCATCAGTAAAGCTGACACCACACGGTACTTGAAGGATTTATAACAGAGTAGCAATCACACACTTATTACATTGAGTGTCTCAGAAGAGAACTTATTACAATAGATATGGCTTAAGGCCATCTAATAACGATAACAGCGGAAGGCTTGGAAGATAAGTGAGTCCATCAACTCCAACGGCATCACTGAGTATAGAACCACGACCTAAGGCACCTTAATCATCGTCTGAAAAGTCTGCAACATTAACGTTGCAGCCCGAAACGGGTCAGCACATGGAATATGCTGGCAATGTAACACATAGAGAGTAATAAAAGAATATGGCTATTCTATATGCATATATGGCTGGTGGAAAGCTCTATGGTTACAGTTTTTGCGTAAAGCCAATTTTTCCCTACTGCAAAGGAATAAATTTTATTTAACTATCATGGTAGGTGTTAAACATTGAGAATGGTTGACAGCATTCTCAATCCCAACTAAGCATCATCATTAAAACCCAACAAAATTAATTAGAGTAACATGATGAGATTCACATGATAATCCAGGTACTAGATACTCAAGATGTCCTTAACCGGGGACACAGCTAAACCATGATTAGTTTTTACACTCTGCAAAGGTTTGCGCACTTTTCCCCACAAGACCCGATCTCCTCCGTTGGATTTCTCGCACTACAAGGTGTTTGAGAAACGGATGACCGAGACATAATCTTTCAGAAGCGCTAGCACCTTACGAACGGGTAGACCGTACCAACCTACATCCCCTGCATCTGCTAGTCTACCACTGTAAGAGTTCGCATGACTTAGTCAACTATGCTAGAGCCCATAGTAGCTTGTGGCTGCACACGGAAGTTTCTAGCATGAATAATATCATGATTCCTTTGAGCCTGGGTGGCGGTCCAAAAGAAAACAGGCAATCGCTGGAATACCCAGGTGCCTCAATCCACCCAGATGTGTATTTAGGTTGCCACCTTAGATAAACCATTAATTAACAAATCTCACATCTATCATGGATTCACTCACCCAATCCACGTCTACTAGCATAGCATGGCAACAAGCAAACGTAGAAGTAACTCCCAAAGGTTTGATAATAAACAGGTAATAGGTTCTACCTCAACTACTTCCCAAACCCACAATTTAATTAGATCCTAATCATGCAATGTGTGAGGATTGATCTAATGCAATAAAACTTGGTAGTAGGAGATATGATCAAAGTGTTACTTGCCTTGCTGATGATCCGGGAAACCTAGCGATTCGAAGTAGCAAGCGGCGCACTCCGGGTACTCTATCGCAAACAAACAAGCATACAATAAGTACTCAACTAATGCACAGATAAAACTCGAACAAGAGATCTAACCAGAAATTTCAACTTAAGAACTCCGGTTGACAAAAAGAACCAAAACGAACGAAGCAACGAAAAACAAACGGCACAAGAAACAAGATCCGTTTAGTATTCTGCATCTAGGGCAATTTTTACTGTGGCAAAAACTTGTTTGAGTTGGTTAAATGGAAAGAGGGTTTCGAGACGAAACTCCAGGCGCTTGAATCGCCTGATTCCGATGAACGAGCGAAAAGTTAAACTAAAACAAACATTGGACCAGAGATCGTGATCAGAAAAACCGCGGATTTAATCCAGGAAAAAGAAAAATGACGAAGAGGTTAACGAACGAATGTTCGTTAACAGAAACTAAACGAAAAACATGTTCGTTAAAACGAACGGACAAGCGGGCGCTTGCTAAATAAATAAACCGGAGAAAAACAATCTATTTAAAAAATGAGAACTAGGGTTTCCAAAAAACGAAACGGCTTTTTCTCAAAAACCGGTCGGCGGCTACCTCGACAGCGGTGCTCCAGCGAGGCTCCGGCCAGGCGGCGGGTGGCGCGAGGCGGCGGGGCGGCGGCTCCGGGCGGCGCGGGGGCGGCGGCGGCTTGCGGCGGCGCGGGGTGGCATGGGACGGCGGCAGTGGCGGCTCGGGGCTCCAGGGGGGCTCCGGTGGGGTTATAAAGGGGGGGCGACCATGGCTTGGGGAAAGGGCGACGGGCGGCGGCGGCTCGGGATCGGACTCCCGAGTCTGGCGGCTGCACGAGCGGCGAAGGCGGCGGCGGCTTGGGCCGGCCTGCCTCGGCTGGGCCCTTGGCCCAGTCAGGCGCGGGGTTTTTTTTAAACAATTTTGTTGCGCCTAAAAAAATTCTAGAAAAATAAATAAAAATCTAAAAATGCCAAAACAAATTTTCTATGTCTAAATAAAATATTTAGAACAGGATGAACATTTCTTTGGCTCTAAATGCAATTTTTGAAAACGTGCAATTTTTCCTAAACTCAAATAAAATAGCAAATAAAACCTTATTTGATTTTTTATTAAATCCTCAATATTTCTTTATTTTTGCGAAAGTCATTTTATTCCCTCTCTCATGTTTGATAATAGAAATAATTGAAGATACAATAAATAAAATCAAATGATCCTATTTGCAAAATTTAAGAAAAACTCAAATATGAAAATAACGAAATCCCGAACTCTCTCCAAGGGTCCTTGAGTTGCGTAGAATTTCTAGGATCAACCAAAAGCAATAAAATATGATATGCAATGATGATCTATTTTATAACATTCCAAATTGAAACTTTGGGATGTTACATAGGAACCACCGTACTGTTAAGTGGGGTCCAAGAGAACGAGTCAGAATAACTGAAGTGATGCTTAACCAAAATCCTATGTCTTCGAGCGAAGACAATGAGAGCAAAACTTATCCAGAGCTGGATAAGTCAGCTTTGCTTGTAGCCCAAGTAAACTTGCCGTGTGTGTTTGAAATCTGACCGTTGGAACACGTGTCAGTTCCTTAGTGACTGTGACGCCCCCGATCTAATCGTACACTAATCATGCACGCAAATGTGTACGATCAAGATCAAGGACTCACGGGAAGATATCACAACACAACTCTACAAATAAAATAAGTCATACAAGCATCATATTACAAGCCAGGGGCCTCGAGGGCTCGAATACAAGAGCTCGATCATAGACGAGTCAGCGGAAACAACAATATCTGAGTACAGACATAACTTAAACACGTTCTGCCTTAAGAAGGCTAGCACAAACAGGGATACAGATCGAAAGAGGCGCAGGCCTCCTGCCTGGGACCCTCCTAAACTACTCCTGGTCGTCGTCAGCGGGCATCACGTAGTAATAGGCACCTCCCGAGTAGTAGTAGTCGTCATCAACGGTGGCGTCTGGCTCCTGGACTCCAGCATCTGGTAGCGACAACCAGGTAGAAGGGATAGGGGGAAAAGAGGGAGAAAGCAACCGTGAGTACTCATCCAAAGTACTCGCAAGCAAGGAGCTACACTACATGTGTATGCATTGGTATCAACTGGAATAAGGCTATCATATGTGGACTGAACTGCAGAATGCCGGAATAAGAGGGGGATAGCTAGTCCTTTCGAAGACTACGCTTCTGGCAGCCTCCGTCTTGCAGTATGTAGAAGAGAGTAGACTGAAGTCCTCCAAGTAGCATCGCATAGCATAACCCTAACCAATGATCCTCCCCTCGTCGCCCTGTGAGAGAGCGATCACCGGTTGTATCTGGCACTTGGAAGGGTGTGTTTTATTTAGTATCCGGTTCTAGTTGTCATAAGGTCAAAGTACAACTCCAAGTCGTCCTGTTACCGAAGATCACGGCTATTCGAATAGATTAACTTCCCTGCAGGGGTGCACCACATTCCCCAACACGCTCGATCCCATTTGGCCGGACACACTTTCCTAGGTCATGCCCGGCCTCAGAAGATCAACACGTCGCAGCCCCACCTAGGCACAACAGAGAGGTCAGCATGCCGGTCTAAACCTAAGCGCACAGGGGTCTGGGCCCATCGCCCTTAGCACACCTGCACGTTGCGAACGCGGCCGGAAGCAGAACTAGCCCCCTTAATACAAGAGCAGGCTTACGTTCCAATCCGGCGCGCGCCGCTCAGTCGCTGACGTCACGAAGGCTTCGGCTGATACCACGACGCCGGGATACCCATAACTACTCCCGCGTAGATGGTTAGTGCGTATAGACCAAATGGCCAGACTCAGATCAAATACCCAGATCTCGTTAAGCGTGTTAAGTATCTGCGAACGCCGACGAGGGCTAGGCCCACCTCTCTCCTAGGTGGTCTCAACCTGCCCTGTCGCTCTGCCTCAAAGTAACAGTCGGGGGCCGTCGGGAACCCAGGCCCACCTCTACCGGGATGGAGCCACCTGCCCCTTCAGCCCCCATCTCCGAACAGTATCACAGGTAATGTAACTGTGTAAAGTATATTGTATATGCCCGTGATCACCTCCTAAAGTGATCACGGCCCAGTAGTATAGCATGGCAGACGGACAAGAGTCTAGGGCCACTGATGGAACACTAGCATCCTATACTAAGCAGTAGGATAGCAGGTAATGGTAACAACAGTAGTAGCAAGGACAGGCTATGCATTAGGATAGGAATAACGAAAAGCAGTAACATGCTACACTACTCTAATGCAAGCAGTATAGAGAAGAGTAGGCGATATCTGGTGATCAAAGGGGGGGCTTGCCTGGTCGCTCTGGCAACAGAGAGGGGTCGTCAACACCGTAGTCGTACTGGGTAGCAGCGGCGTCGGTCTCGGTGTCTAGCGAGAGAAGAGGGGGAAGAAACAATAAATATAATGCAAGCATATGCATAGTGATGCATGACATGACAAGTAACGGCGTTAGAGGTGCCCTAACGCGGTAGTAGGTGATACCGGTGAAGGGGGATGACATCCGGGAAAGTATCCCCGGTGTTTCGCGTTTTCGGACGGGTGAACCGGAGGGGGAAAGTTGCGTGTTCGCTATGCTAGGGATGCGTGGTGGACGAACGGGCTGCGTATCCAGATTCGTCTCGTCGTTCTGAGCAACTTTCATGTACAAAGTATTTTGATCCGAGTTACAGATTATTTTATACGATTTTTCAAAGTTTTAAAGTTTTTCTAAAATTATTTATTAATTCGAATTAAAACAGGATATACCTTTTATACCCACTGAGGGCTAGCCACAGTCAATGACATGTGGGGCCAGGGGACTAGGTTGACCCAGTCAATTGTCCAGTCAGCAGTTGACTAGTCAACTGTTGACTGGTCAAACCTGGGTAGTGGGGCCCAGCTGTCATTCTCACAGTTTTAATATTTTAGTTATTTGTGATTATTTCAAACTGAGGTTAATTAGTGCCAGTGGGGCCCGTTGTCAGTGTCTGGTTAGGGGGTTAGTTAGCGCTAAGTCAACAGGGGAGGCCGGCTGGGCTCACAGGGGCACCAGGCGCCGGCGGCCACAGCCGGGCAGCTGGACACGCACGGGAGCCAAGGGCTCCGGTGCCCACGACTAGTAGCAGCGGTGGCCAAACGGCGGGGTGCTCCAGCGGGCCACGGCCGGCCGGAGGCGGGCTACAGGCGGCGGCGTTAGCGAGTAGCAGCAGAGCAAGGCAGGAAGCGGCGGTGCAGCGGTTGGTGCGGCGTACGAGCGCGGGCAGGACAGGGCCGCGGTGAGCGCGACGAGCACGAGCGCTCGCGGGCGCGGGCGGAGGCAAGGATGCCGAGTAGGGCCACGGCAAGCGCGACGCATTCAGCAAGGGGGGAAAGAGGGAGCACGGGGGGGTGCTCACGTTCGATGCAGGGAAGGGGGGCGGCGTGGCTTGATGGCGTCCGGCAAGGAGGAGGATGGGGACGAGCGACGGAGGGGAGGAGATCCAGCGAGGCGGCTTCGGGCGACGACGAGGTTGCTCTGGTTGGCGGCGATTCCTCGGGCGCGGGCGCGCCAGGAGCAGGGGATCGAACAGGGGGCGCCCCTCCTCTACACGTCCGCATGCGTGTGTCGTGTGTGTGCGGGAGGCGGCGCTAGGGGGAGGGGAAGGAGGCCAGGGGGTGGCGCTGGTCGTCAGAGGCGAGCGACGGGGTGAGAGGTAGGAGGAGCACGGGGCTGGGCGCTGCCCTGCGCGTGCGCAAGAGTGTGGCGGCGCAAGGGGAGCGAGGGAGGAGAGACCGAGTGGGGGGGGGGGAAGTGGTGGTTGGACTAGGTTTTGCGAGTGTAGGCCGGTGGGATATAGGGGTTAGGTGGGCCGGCCTGGCCAGTGGGCTGGCCGGCTGGGCCGATTGGCCCAGTGAGAGGGGGGGTTTCCTTTTCTTTTTATTTATTTTCTTTTACTGTTTTCTTTATTTTAGAGCATTTTAGTATTTTATAAACAAGTGTTTTATTTACTATAATTACCTATGTAATATTCGGCGCAAACCGAACATTTTTGTTTTGATGTTCGAAAACTTTTACCGCTTGACTTTATTTTTAAATTTTAATTTCGAAAGGGTTTTGAATCAACGCGAGTTTAACAACAGTAATCGAGGTGTCGTGGCATGATTAACAGGGAATTACTGTAGCTTAATTACCCGGGCGTCACAGTGACCCAGGGTCATTTCGGAAAAATCAGGTTGGGTTGCCTAGTGGCTATAAATAGCCCACCCCCTACAACCATAAACGGTTGGCTTCTCAGAGTTAGTGTACGGCTTTTGTCGTTTGAGAGCAACCAACCTCGAAGCCTTTGAGAGAGAATTCTTTGCGAGGACAAAGCCCTAAACACTCAGAGCCAAAGAGTGTTAGGCATCACCGAAGTCTTCCTATCTGTGTGATCTGAAGACTTATTACACTTGAGGACTGTGAATCCTCCATCCGGTTAGGCGTCGCGTTCTGAGCATCCAAGAGTCATTGTGGATCGCCGGTGAACGAAGTCTGCGAAGGTTTGGAAGTCTACCTTGAAGACTTACCAGAGTGATTGGGCGAGGACTAGGTGTCCTTAGCTCAAGGGGAATAAGGTGAAGACACGGTCTTCTGAGTTGAATCTCAGCCTCCCTAACCAGACGTACAGTTGTCACAACAACTGGAACTGGTCCAACAAATCATTGTCTTCAACGAGCCACTAGTTCTATCCTTCCCATCTCTTTATTTACAGTTGGTTCTTGTGAAGTCATTGCATGTTTGTAGTATCTTTTGTCTTCACTGAGTGACTGCTTGTTCTGATTGGCTTCATACTATCTTCCAACCTGATCCATACTGCCTAGTTGCTATTAGTTATTGTGCCTTCACTTCATTGAATACTTGACTATGGCTTGTCTAGTGTAGTCTACCTTCCGCTGCATGGTAATAGGTTTATTTCTATCATTTGTCTTCAAAACTTCCATGTTCTGAAGACTTTCGTAAAAATCGCCTATTCACCCCCCCCCTCTAGTCGATCACTAGCACTTTCACATTGTCATCTTTCCTGCTTCACAGGCACCGCATAAGTGATCCTTCTTGAACTTGACGCCCTCGATGCCTATGACGTGCTTCTTCTTTGCAAGAGTATGCATGTTCCTCATGCCAGCATGCCCTAGCCTCCGATGCCAGAGCTAGCATTCTGAAGCTTTTGCAAGAAGACATACGGCAAGCTGTGGTCCTGCTGAGAAATCTACCATGTACAAATCATCTTTCCGATACCCTTCAAAGACTAGAGACTTGTCAGATTTCATTAGAACAAGGCAACGATATTTTCCAAACATCACAATCATATTTAAATCGCAAAGCATTGAGACAGACATTAAGTTGAAACCAAGGGATTCAACAAGCATCACTTTATCCATGTGCTGATCCCTTGAGATTGCAACTCTACCTAGACCCAATACCTTGCTTTTACCAGTATCAGCAAATGTGATGTGACTATTGTCAGATGGACGTAAGGTTGAGTCCATGAGAAGACTTCACTTGCCAGTCATGTGATTAGTACATCCACTATCAATAATCCATTCTGAAGCAGCTGGTGTCATACCCTATAGTGCAGTTAGGGGGATAGGCCTCACGAAGAGCATTGTGAAGCATAAACATTTGACGAGCAAGAGGATTATTAAAGCTTAGATCAAGGTTAGGACTGATAGGGCAAGTAGCAAGCGACTCAGGAACAAGGTACATAATAAGACCATTTGGGCACTTGATCTTGCGCCCTACAAGATGTTTAAGGTCCCCAGCAATAGCTTCAGACACATTTAATTTTCGGCTGGAGACCTTTCGCTGCAAAAGAGAGTTAAGCTTTCTTAGCCACCCACATCTTCAAGGGTGGCTTCGAAGCAATGAGTCTAAGTGTAGCATTTGAGAACTTTGGCTTGGGAGCCCTAACAAATAGTCTTGCAGGTGGACAATAGTACTCATAAGAATAAGCAGAGTAGTTCTGGGTCTTATGAACATGGCGGTTTGATGAAACGCGCTCATATTCATAGGCCTGAGTATGGTTTCCCTACAAAACATTTGCGTTAGTGTGACTCAGGTGAGTCCTCTGTCTGTATGAAGCCTTTGCACCATATGAAGCCTATGGTCTGGGGTTTGTCTTCTTCACTTGTGGTGTCATGACGACATACACAGGAATATTTTCCAGACACTTTTTCGGCACCCAGACTTTCTTCATAGGTGGCCCATTCCTGCAATTAGTACCAATATACCTGGAAAACACTTCACCATTCTAATTCTTAAACAGTTTATAGTTTGCATCAAAGGATTCATCAATGACAATGGGATTAGCGCAAGTCAAGCCAGATAGGGTGGATGGATCCACTGAAGGTTCCTTTGCAGCAACCCATGTGGTTTTGGGGTACTGCTCAGGTTTCCAGTAAGAGCCATTAGCATTCATTTTCCTTTCGAACCCGACACCCTCTTTCCTAGGGTTTCAGTTCAGAATCTGCCTTTTGAGGACATCACATAGAGTCTGATGCCCTTTGAGACTTTTGTACATCCCTGTTTCAAGCAATGTCTTCAACCTAGCATTTTCATCAGCAATAGCAGTGGTATCCTCAGCAGAGGGGTTAGTTACCACATCAACAATTGAAGATATTGCAACAGTAGCAGCAGTAGAACATCCAGCAACAGAAGTACCATTATCACGCTCAATGCATTTAAGACATGGTGGTTCAAATCCTTCCTGAGCGGGACTGATCTGTTTGGCGCGAAGTGACTCGTTTTCCTTTTCAAGATCTTCATGAGCTGCTCTCAATTTCTCAAGTTCTTGCTTCCTTTGAAGATAATCATAGGAAAGCTTTTCATGAGTTGTTGAGAGCGTTTCATGACAACTTTCAAGCTCCTCATACTTAACATGAAGATTTTTTATGTCTTCAATCAAGGACTGAGATCGAGTCATTTCAGCGTCTAACAGGTCATTGCTTTTTTCTAACAGTTTTTGAATATGTTCCATAGCTTTCTGTTGTTCAGTTGCAATTTTAGCAAGTGTTTTGTAGCTTGGTTTGGAACCACAATCAGAGTCATCTTCACTTGATGTTTGATAGTGAGTGGTGCGTGAGTTTACCTTGGCACCGTGTGCCATGAAGCAGTAGGTAGGAGCGGAGTTGTCCTTGTCATTAGCATCGGCGTCGGTGACGAAGTCATTGTCTCCAATATTGAAGATGGACTTGGCAACATAGGCTGTAGCCAGACTTGCAACGCCAGAATCGTACTCCTCCTCAGACTCCACCTCAGCCTCCTCAGAAGCAGACTCCTCTTCTGAATCCATTTCCTTGCCGACAAACGCACGGGCCTTTCCAGATGAGCTCTTCTTGTGTGATGAAGACTTTGAGGAAGAGTTGGAAGAAGACTTTGAGTATTTCTTCTTTTTCTTGTCGTTAGAATCATATTCCTTGCTCTTCTTCTTCTTCTTGTTCTCATTGTCCCACTGCGGACACTCAGAGATGTAGTGACCAGGTTTCTTGCACTTGTGGCATGTTCTCTTCTTGTAGTCATGAGTAGAAGCTTCATCATTCCTTGAGCTAGATCGTGAGGACTTTCTGAAGCCTTTCTTCTTGGTTAATTTCTGGAACTTCTTCACAAGCATAGCAAGCTCCTTTCCAATGTCTTCAGGATCATCAGAACTGCTGTCAGATTCTTCTTCAGATGAGGAAACAGCTTTTGCCTTCAAAGCACGAGTTCGCCCATAGTTGGGACCGTAGATGTCTCTTTTCTCAGAAAGCTGAAACTCATGTGTGTTGAGCCTTTCAAGTATGTCAGACGGATCGAGTGTCTTGAAGTCAGGGCGTTCTTGAATCATCAGGGCTAGGGTGTCAAACGAGCTGTCAAGTGATCACAGGAGTGTCTTGACGACTTCATGCTTGGTGATCTCAGTAGCGCCGAGAGCTTGAAGCTCATTTGTGATGTTAGTGAGTTGATCAAACGTGAGCTGAACATTCTCATTGTCGTTTCTCTTGAAGCGATTGAAGAGGTTGCGAAGGACACTGATTCTTTGATCTCTCTGGGTTGAGACGCCTTCGTTGACCTTGGAGAGCCAGTCCCAGACTAGCTTGGATGTTTCTAGAGCACTCACACGGCCATAATGTCCTTTGGTCAGATGACCATAGATGATATTCTTGGCAGTGGAATCCAGTTGAACGAACTTCTTGACATCAGCAGCGGTGACACCTTCACCAGCCTTGGGGACGCAATTCTTGATGACGTACTAGAGGTCGACATCAATGGCTTCCAGATGCATGCGCATCTTATTCTTCCAATAGGGATATTTAGTTCCATCGAAGACTGGGCACGCAGCGGAGACTTTGATTATCCCTGCAGTCGACATAGCTAAAACTCCAGGTGGTTAAACCGAATCACACAGAACAAGGGAGTACCTTGCTCTGATACCAATTGAAAGTGCTAGTGATCGACTAGAGGGGGGTGAATAGACGATTTTTATGGAAGTCTTCAAAACATGGAAGTTTCGAAGACAGACGATAGAAATGAACCTATTAACATGCAGCGGAAGGTAGACTACACTAGCCAAGCCATAGTCAAGTATTCAATGAAGTGAAAGCACAAAGACTAATAGCAGCTAGGCAGTATGGATCAGGATGGAAGATAGTTTGAAGCCAATCAGAACAAGCAGTCACACAATGAAGACAAATAGATAATGCAAACAGGCAATGACTTCACAAGGACCAATCTGCAAATAAAGAGATGGGAAGGATAGAACTAGTGGCTCGTTGAAGACAATGATTTGTTGGACCAGTTTCAGTTGCTGTGACAACTGTATGTCTGGTTAGGGAGGCTGAGATTCAACTCAGAAGATAGCATCTTCACCTTATTCCCCTTGAGCTAAGGACACCCAGTCCTCGCCCAATTACTCTGGTAAGTCTTCAAGGTAGACTTCCAAACCTTCACAGACTTCGTTCACTGGCGATCCACAATGACTCTTGGATGCTCAGAACGCGACGCCTAACCGGCTGGAGGATTCATAGTCCTCAAGTGTAATAAGTCTTCAGATCACACAGACAGGAAGACCTCAGTGATGCCTAACACTCTTTGGCTCTGGGTGTTTAGGGCTTTGTCCTCGCAAGGATTTCTCTCTCAAAGGCTTCAAGGTTGGTTGCTCTCAAACGACAAAAGCCGTGCACTAACTCTCAGCAGCCAACCAATTTATGGTGTGGGGGGTTGGCTATTTATAGCCACTAGGCAACCTGACCTGATTTGTCCAAAATTACCCTGGGTCACTAAGGAACTGACATGTGTTCCAATGGTCAGATTTCAAACACACACGGCAACTTTACTTGAGCTACAAGCAAAGCTGACTTATCTAGCTCTGGATAAGATTTGCTCTCATTGTCTTTGCTCGAAGACATAGGATTTTGGTTAAGCATCACTTCATTCATTCTGACTGGTTCACTTGGACCCCACTTAATAGTATGGTGGTTACTATGACTCAACAAAGAGGAAAACGAAACAACGAAACAACTAAGTCTTCGTGCTCCATAGTCTTCACATAATGTCTTCTCTTGTCATAGACTTCAATGTGAATACCTTCACATACCACCTTTGTCTCCAATGTCTTCATACATTTTTAGGGGTCATCTCCGGTAGGTAAACCGAATCAGTGAGGGACGACTACCTGTGTTATCCTGCAATTCTCACAAACACATTAGTCCCTCAACCAGGTTTGTCGTCAATACTCCAAAACCAACTAGGGGTGGCACTAGATGCACTTACAGGAGCCAAAGAATATTCATGAGTATTTGTAGCTGAGTTGTCAATTCAACCACACCTGAAAGACTTAATATCTGCAGCAAAGTTTTAGTAGCAAAGTAGTATGGAAGTAACAGTAATGGTGGCAAAAGTAACAGTAGGAGTTTTGTAGTGATTGTAACAGCAGTACCAATGGAAGTAACTTAGCAAAGATCAATATGTGAAAAGCTCGTAGGCATTGGATCGACAATGATAATTGTGTTGGATGATATTCATCATGTAGCAGTCATAACCTAGTGTGACACGGAACTAGCTCCAATTCATCAATATAATGTAGGCATGTATTCCGTATAGTCATACGTGCTTATGGAAAAGAACTTGCATGACATCTTTTGTCCTACCCTCCCGTGGCAGCGGGGTCCTAATGGAAACTAAGGGATATTAAGGCCTCCTTCTAATAGAGAACCGGAACAAAGCATTAGCACTTAGTGAATACATGATCTCCTCAAACTACGGTAATCACCGGAAAGAATCCCAATTATTGTCACCTTGGGGTATGCGGATCACAATTCATAATAGGTGTCTACAACTTGCAAGATAGGATCAAGAACACAAATATGTTCATGAAAACATAATAGGTTTAGATCTGAAATCATGGCACTCGGGCCCTAGTGACAAGCATTAAGCATAGCAAAGTCATAGCAACATCAATCTGAGAACATAATGGATACTAGGGATCAAACCCTAACAAAACTTACTCAATTATATGATAAATCTCATCCAACCCATCACTGTCCAGCAAGCCTACGATGGAATTACTCACACACAGCAGTGAGCATCATGAAATTGGTGATGGAGGAAGGTCGGTGATGATGATGGCGACAAATCCCCCTCTCCAGAGCCCCGAACGGACTCCAGATCAGCCCTCCGGATGAAGAACATGAGGCGGCGGCGGCTTCATATCGTAAAACGTGATGAATCCGTCTCTTTGATTTTTTTCTCCTCGAATAGGGTTATATAGAGTTTGAGTTAGGGTCGGAGGAGGTCCAGGGGGCCCACAAGCCCTCTAGGCACGCCCCGAGGGGTGCCCCCAGGCTTTTGCCCTCTTGGTGGACCCCCCCCCTCTAGTTAATTCTTGCGCCAGTGTTTTTTTATATATTCCACAAAAATTCTCCATAAATTTTCTGGTCAATCCGAGAACTTTTATTTCCGCACAAAAATAACACCATGGCAATTCTGCTGAAAACAACGTCAGCCCGGGTTAGTTCCATTCGAATCATGCAAATTAGAGTCCAAAACAAGGGCAAAAGATTTTGGAAAAGTGGATACGATGGAGATGTATCACTCCTCCCTTGCTACGTGCACTCCTAAGAATGAAGTTTTCAATTTTAAGGAAAGGGGAGAGAGAATTTAAAAGATGCTTGGTATATGATTTGCAATGCTCATAATAGATCTATTCATAAGAAATCTACTACTATTCTTCTTCACAATTTTTATGTGTTCATTACTACTTGGTATAGATTTGTTCTTAACACTATCACTGGGGGAAATTTCTTGATCTGTCCCTCTATGGATGCTTTTAATGCTATGGGAAATTTAGTGCGATCACCACCCACCATTATCAATGAAAAGATTTTAACTCTTGAGCGTGTTATGCAAAGGCTAGATGCTATTGAAAAGAAAATGCTCATCATAGAACATATTGAAAATTTGGGAAAAAGGTCCATGATCATGCTAATTGAATTGGGTCAAGGATAGGAGATACTCTTAAATTACTAAAAGATAAAAAACTCGTAGTTAACGAAAGGGTGGAGGAGAGCTCTGCTCGGATTGATAAATTGGAAGCAAAATTTAGTAAATTGAGCTCAGATTTTTCTTCCATTAAAACTATTGAAAAAACTCCTACTAATAAGAATTGCAAGTCTACACATGTTCCTAAGAACACAGGTCCCGCTTCTAGTAGCAACAATGAAGATCTTAAAATGATTAGTATTCACCCCAACTTTGTTGAAGTGATAAAGAAACCTACTTGCAAGAGTGAATTCTTCAATTTTATTCCTAGGAGTGTGATCATAGAGAATATGCATGCTAGATCTTTAAGGAATCATGGATGTGTGATTGAGGAGTTGGAAACCGAAGATGGCAATACTTGAATCTATACATTATGCCTAGCTAAGGGCGTAAAACGATAGTGCTTGTTGCGAGGCAACCCGATAGTTATCTTTGCAATTTTTGATTTTCTTTTTGTTCTTCAATAAATATGCAATTATACTTCTATTATGATTGTGTTTTCATGTTTCGATTAGTGTGCGTGCCAAGTAAAGCCTTTAGGATGATTTGGGTGATAGTTGATTTGATCCTATTGAAAAAACAGAAACTTTTGCGTCTAGTTCTAGAATTTTGAAAATTCACAGAAACGTGTTTTTCCTCTGAATTTATTACACATGATTGATATACAAATTTTCTACATTGTCCTAATTTTTCAGAATTGTTGGTGTTACAGAAGCATGGTGGAAGTCTAGATTATGACAAACTGTTCTGTTTTTGACAGATTCTGTTTTTGTTGCATTGTGCGCTTATTTTGATGAATCTATAGATTGTATCGGGGGGTATAATCCATGGTAAAGTTAGAATATAGTAGGTATAATGCAATAATAAAATATGAATGGGTTTGCAACAATACTTATAGTGGTGATTTGCTTTATTATACTAACGAATCTGACGAAGGTTTTGTTAAGTTTTGTGTGAGTGAGTTTCAAGTTTTGGGTGAGATCACGATGGATGAAGGAATAAGGAGTGAAAAGAGCCAAGGCTTGGGGATGCCCATGTCACCCCAAGGTAATATTCAAGGAGAGCCAACCAACTAAGCTTGGGGATGCCCCGGAAGGCATCCCCTCTTTCTTCTAACGACCGTCTGTAATTTTACCTGAAACTATATTTTTATTCGTCACATATCATGAATTTTGCTTGAAGCGTCTTGTACTGTATGAGTCTTTGCTTGTTTTAATTTTTAGTTTTTCACAATCATCCTTGCTCGACACACCTATTTGAGAGAGCCATAATGATGCTATAATTTGTTAGAATTGCTCTATGTGCTTAACTTTAAAAAAGTGAGCCATGGAATTGCTCTAGTACTTCATTTATATCTTTTTGAGCATGGCGGTGATTTACTTTTGAAGAAATACTCTCATGCTTCACTTATATTATTTTGAGAGATGAATTTTTTGAATACATATTTATGCTCATGTTCTTCACTTAAATTTGTTTGAGATCTTGAAAAGTAACAATGGTGATATATGAACTTAGTCCCAAAGTGATAGATATTCAAGAGGGATAATAAAAACTATCATGAAGATCATTGGATATTAAAACTTGATTCCTTGCATTAGTTTTGCGATATGGAGATAGTAATATGTGAGTCATTTTGGTGAGTAACTATGCTTTAGTAAGAATATTGGTGTTAAGGTTTGTGATTCCCTATGCAAGCATGAAAGTCAATAGTTATGCAATGAAGTTACATCCTACTTGTGGTGAATTATTCAGTGTTAGTTGTGCTTAATGCTTGTTTATGATCGTTTTCGTTTCTTTGTTGGTTGCTTCTCAATCTATTTGCTAGCCTTTCCTTGTACTAAGCGGGAATACTTCTTGTGCATCACAAATCCTAAACTAAGTTGTGCCAAATGAGTCAACCATATATACCTATAAGGGGTATTTCCATGTCGTTGCAAGTAAATTTGTATTTGCCAACTCCAATTTTCAATTGAATTTCCTTTTTGTGTGTCTGTATCGCTCATGAATCGGCAGGGGGGTGGCTAATATTTTCCATGCTAGGTATGTTATTCTCAAGATGAGTGCTTCTTCACTTGTCATGCCACGAGAGTGTGTCCGATAATAGGGATGCCCGGTCTCGAAATGATTTTTTTACTTTATGTTGTCAAATAATAATTTCCTTGGAAAGTGTTGGTACAGAAGGCACCCGTGGATACAACTAGCCATGGATTGTGAAAGGATGATGGAAAAGGGAATACACTTTATTTAGGTTTGGGAACCGCCTATGATTTACCTAGCATGGAAGATATTATGAATTCTCCGTCATTTTCGTTGACAGGAAAAGCAAGCCTCTCAAAACAATTTTATCTCTCAATTTAACCTTTGAGCTCTGGCACCTCTACAAATATCTGATTCCCTCTGCGAAGGGCCTATCTATTTAATTTTATGCAATTATTTTTATTTGAGTCTTGATACGTCTCCAACGTATCTATAATTTTTAATTCTTCCATGTTGTTATATTAACATTATTAGATGTTTTACAATCATTTTATAGCAACTTTATATCATTTTTTGGGACTAACCTATTGACATTGTTGTTGGAAATATGCCCTAGAGGCAATAATAAAATGGTTATTATTATATTTCCTTGTTCATGATAATTGTCTATTGTTCATGCTATAATTGTATTAACCGGAAACCGTAATACATGTGTGAATACATAGACCACAACATGTCCCTAGTAAGCCTCTAGTTGACTAGCTCGTTGATCAATAGATGCTTATGGTTTCCTGACCATGGACATTGGATGTCGTTGATAACAAGATCACATCATTAGGAGAATGATGTGATGGACAAGACCCAATCCTAAGCATAGCACAAGATCGTGTACTTCGTTCGCTAGAGCTTTTCTAATGTCAAGTATCGTTTCCTTAGACCATGAGATTGTGCAACTCCTGGATACCGTAGGAATGCTTTGGGTGTATCAAACGTCACAACATGACTGGGTGACTATAAAGGTGCACTACAGGTATCTTCGAAAGTGTCTGTTGGGTTGGAACAAATCGAGACTAGGATTTGTCACTCCGTATGACGGAGAGGTATCTCTGGGCCCACTCGGTATGCATCAACATAATGAGCTCAGTTTGACTAAATAGTTAGTCATGGGATCATGCATTGCGGAATGAGTAAAGAGACTTGCCGGTAATGAGATTGAACAAGGTATGGGGATACCGACGATCGAATCTCGGGCAAGTAACATAACGATAGACAAAGGGAATTGTATACGGGATTGTTTGAATCCCCGACATCGTGGTTCATCTGATGAGATCATCGTGGAACATGTGGGAGCCAATATGGGTATCCAGATCCGCTATTGGTTATTGGTCGGAGAGGTGTCTCGATCATGTCTGCATGGTTCCCGAACCCGTAGGGTCTACACACTTAAGGTTCGGTGACGCTAGAGTTGTAACGGGAATAGTATGTGGTTACCGAAGGTAGTTCGGAGTCCCGGATGAGATCCCGGACATCACGAGGAGTTCTGAAATGTTAGGGAGGTGAAGATCGATATATTGGACGAAGGGTATTGGAGTTCGGAAGTGTTCCGGGGGTACCAGGCTATGGCCAGCATGACCGAAAGGTGTTTCGGGAGCCCCGACAAGTGTTGCAGGGCCTCATGGGCCAAGGGGAGGGGGCAAACCAGCCCACTAAGGGGATATGCGCCCCCACACCCTTTCCCACGTTGCTTGGTGAGGTGGGGCACCTCCACCTGACTTGGGAGGCAAGCCTCCACCTGGCTTGGCTTGGGGGGCAAGTCTCCCTAGAGTTTTCCTAGGGAGATCCAATCTGCCCTGGCTGCCGCCCCCTAGGGGAAACCCTAGGGCGCCTCCCCCTCCACCCTTCCCCCTATATATATTGAGGGGATGGGAGGGCAGCCGTGACCCTTCCCCTAGAGCAGCCCTCCCCCTCTCCAACTCCTCCTCCTCTTCCGCAGTGCTTGGCGAAGCCCTGCCGGAGAACCACAAGCTCCTCCATCACCATGCCTTCGTGTTGCTGGAGTTCTCCCGAACTTATCCTCTCCCCTTGCTAGATCAAGAAGGAGGAGACATCCCCGGGCTGTACGTGTGTTGAACGCGAAGGCGCCGTCCGTTCGGCGCTAGATCAGATATTCCGCGATTTGAATCGCCGCGAGTACGACTCCATCAACCGCGTTCTTGTAACGCTTCCACTTAGCAATCTTCTAGGGTATGAAGATGCACTCCCTCTCTCTCTCTCGTTGCTAGCATATCCTAGATTGATCTTGGTGACACGTAGGAAAATTTTGAATTATCACTACGATCCCCAACAGTGGCATTAGAGCTAGGTCTAGGCATAGATTTTGTGCACGAGTAGAGCACAAAGTAGTTGTGGGCGATGATTTGGTCGATTTTCTTACCGTTACTAGTCTTATCTTGATTCGGCGGTATTGTGGGATGAAGCGGCCTAGACCGACCTTACACGTACGCTTACGTTAGACTGGTTCCACCGACAGACATGCACTTGATGCATAAGGTGGCTAGCGGTTGTCTGTCTCTCCGACTTTAGTCAGATCGGATTCGATGAAGAGGGTCCTTATGAAGGGTAAATAGCAATTGGCATATCACCGTTGTGGCTTTTGCGTAGGTAAGAAATGTTCTTGCTAGAAACCCATAGCAGCCACGTAAAACTTGCAACAACAATTAGAGGATGTCTAACTTGTTTTTGCAGGGTATGCTATGTGATGTGATATGATGAATTATATATATGTGATGTATGAGATTGATCATGTTCTTGTAATAGGATTCACGACTTGCATGTCGATGAGTATGAAAACCGGCAGGAGCCGTAGGAGTTGTCTTAATTTATTGTATGACCTACGTATCAATGAAAACGCCGTGTAATTACTTTAATTTATTGCTAACTATTAGCCATAGTAGTAGAAGTAATAGTTGTCGAGACAACTTCATGAAGACACGATGATGAAGATCATGGTGTCATGCTGGTGACGAAGGTGATCATGCCGCGCCTCGAAGATGGAGATCAAAAGGCGCAAGATGATATTGACCATATCATGTCACTTTATGATTTGCATGTGATGTTTATCATGTTTGCATCTTATTTTCTTAGAACGACGGTAGTATAAATAAGATGATCCCTCACAAAATTTCAAGGAAGTGTTTCCCCTAACTGTGCACCGTTGCAAAGGATCGTTGTTTCGAAGCACCACATGATGATCGGGTGTGATAGATTCTAACGTTCGCATACAACGGGTGTAAGCCAGATTTACACATGTGAAACACTTAGGTCGACTTGACGAGGCTAGCATGTACAGACATGGCCTCAGAACACAAGAGACTGAAAGGTCAAACATGAGTCGTATAGTAGATGCGATCAACATGGAGATGTTCACCGTTGATGACTAGTTCGTCTCACGTGATGATCAGACATGGCCTAGTCGATTCGGATCATGTATCACTTAGATGACTAGAGGGATGCCTATCTAAGTGGGAGTTCATTAATAATTTGATTAGATGAACTTAATTATCATGAACATAGTCTACATTATGTTTGCAAATTATGTTGTGGATTAATAGCTCGCGCTTTAGATCCTTGTTTTAATGCGTTCCTAGAGAAATACTAAGTTGAAAGATATTGTAAGCAATTGTGCGGACTAGGGCCGTAGTCTCAGGATTGTCCTCACTGCTACACAGAAGGCTTCTGTCCTTGATGCACCCCTCGGTGTGCCAACCCCTCTGGCGTCGTCTGTGGATGTTGTGAACATCTGGCAGACACGTTCTGATGACTACCTGATAGTTTAGTGCGCCATGCTTTACGGCTTAGAGTGAGGGCTGCAAAAGCCTTTTGAACGCCATGGAACATATGAGATGTTCCAAGAGCTGAAATTGGTATTTCAGGCTCATGCCCATGTTGAGAGGTTTGAGACCTCTGACAAGACCTTTGCCTACAAGATGGAGGAGAATAGCTCATCCAGTGAGCATCTTCTCAGAATGTCTGGGTACTTCAATCACTTGAATCAAGTGGGAGTTAATCTTCCAGATAAGAGAGTGATTGACAAAAGTTCTCCAGTCACTATCACCAAGCTGCTAGAGTTTCGTGATGAACTATAACATGCAAGGGAAGATGATCCCGGAGCTGTTCGTCGTGCTTAAGGTTGTAAAGGTAGAAATCAAGAAGGATCATCAAGTGTTGATGGTTAACAAGACCACTGGTTTCAAAGAAGGGCAAGGGGAAGAAGGGAAACCTTCATGAATGGCAAGCCAGTTCCCGTTCCAGTGAAGAAACCCAAGAACCCAAACCCGAGACGAAGTGCTTCTATTAGGGGAACGGTCACTGGTAGCGGAACTGCCTCAAATACTTGGTAGATTAGAAGGCTGGCAACTTTAACAAAAGTATATTTGATATATGTGTTATTGATGTGTACCTTACTAGTACTCCTAGTAGCACCTGGGTATTAGATACAGGTTCAGTTGCTAATATTGGTAACTCGAAACAAAAGCTACAGAATAAATGGAGACTAGCTAAGGGCGAGGTGACGATGTGTGTTGGAAGTGTTTCCAAGGATGATATGATCACCATCGCACGCTCCCTCTACCTTCGGGATTAGTGTTGAACCCAGATAAATGTTGTTTGCATTGGTGTTTGCGTTGAGCATGAACATGGTTAGATCATGTTTATTGCAATACGGTTATTCATTTAAGTTAGAGAATAATAGTTATTCTATTTACATGAATAATACCTTCTATGGTCATGCACCAAAATGTGAATGGTTTATTGAATCTCGGTCATAGTGATACACATGTTCATAACATTGATGCCAAAAGATGTACAGTTGATAATGATAGTACCACTTTCTTGTGGCACTACCGCTTAGGTCATATTGGTGAAAAGCACATGAAGAACCTCCATGCTAATGGACTTTTCGAGTCACTTGATTTTGAATCACCTGACACATGTGAACCATGCCTCATAGGAAAGATGACTAAAACCCGTTTTCTGGAACAATGGAACGGGCAAGTGAGTTGTTGGAAATCACACATGCTGATGTGTGCGGTCCGATGAGTGTTGATGCACGCGGTGGATATCATTATTTTCTCACCTTCACCGATGAATTGAGTAGATATGGGTATATTTACTTAATGAAGCATAAGTCTGAAACGTTTGAAAAGTTTAAGCAATTTCAGAGTGAAGTTGAGAATCATCATAACAAGAAGATTAAGTTACTACAATCTGATCAAGGGGAGATTATCTGAGTTATGAGTTTTGCAATCACTAAAGACAAGGTGGAATCGTTTCAGAGTTGACGCCACCTAGAACACCATATGGTAATGGTGTGTTCGAACGTCGTAATCACACCCTATTGGATATGGTGCGATCTATGATGCCTCTTACCGATCTACCACTATCATTTTGGGGTTATGCATTAGAGACAACTATATTCACTTTAAATAGGGTACCATCTAAGGTCCGTGGAGACGACACTGTATGAACTATGGTTTGGCAAATAAAACTACGTTGTCGTTTCTTAAAGTTTGGGACTGCGATGCTTATGTCGAAAGGCTTCAGCCAGAAAAGCTCGAACCCAAAGCGGACAATTGTGTCTCCATAGAATACCCAAAAGAAGATGATTGGGTATACCTTCTATGTCAGATCTGAGGGCAAAGTGTTTGTCGCTAAGAACATGTCCTTTCTCGAGAAAGAGTTTCTCTCGAAAGAATTGAGTGGGAGGAAGATAGAACTTGATGAGGTTGTTCAACCTTCACTTCAACCAGAGAGTTGCGCAGCACAGAAAGATGTTTCTGTGGCACCTACGTCATTTGAAGAGAAAGCTAATGATGATGATCATGGAGCTTCAAATCAAGTTACTATCGAACCTCGTATGTCGACAAGGGTGCGTACAACTTCTGAGTGGTAACCCTGTCTTAAAGGTCATGTTGTTGGACAACGATGAACCTATGAGCTATGGAGAAGCGATGGTGGGCCCGGATTCCAACAAATGGCTAGGAGCCATGAAATCTGAGATAGGATCCATGTATGAGAACAAAGTATGGACTTTGGTGGACTTGCCCGAAGATCGGCAAGCCATTCAAAATAAATGGATCTCTAAGAAGAAGACAGACGCAGATGGTAATATCACCATTTATGAAGCTCGACTTGTCTCAAAGAAGTTTCCAACAAGTTCAAGGAGTTGACTGTTATGAGACTCTCTTAATCATAGCGATGCTAAATTCTATTAGAATTATGTTAGCAGTTGCTGCATTTTCATTTACGAAATCTGGCAGATGGATGTCAAAACAAAGTTTCCTTGACAGTTTCCATGAGGAAAAGTTGTATGTGATACAGCTAGAATGTTTTGTCAATCCTAAGGATGCTAAAAGGTATGTAAGCTCCAGCAATCCTTCTATGGACTGGAGCAAGCATCTCAGAGTTGGAACATATGCTTTGATAACGTGATCAAAGCTTTTGGGTTTATACAAAGTTTGCAAGAAACTTGTATTTGCAAGAAAGTGAGTGGGAGCACTACAACATTTATGATAGGTATATTTGGATGACATATTATTGATCAAAAACGATGTAGAATTTCTGGAAAGCATAAAGGGTTGTTTGAATGGAGTTTTTCAAAGGAAGACCTATGTAAAACTGCTTGCATGTTGGGTATCAAGATCTATAGAGATAGATCAAGACGCCTGATAAGACTTCCACAGAGCACATACCTTGACATGATCTTGAAGGAGTTCAAGATGGATCGGTCAAAGAAGGAGTTCTTGCCTGAGTTGTAAGGTGTGAAGTTAAGACTTGAAGCTCGACCATGGCAGAAGAAAGAGAAAGGACGAAAGTCATCCCCTATGCCTTAGCCATAGGCTCTATATGATATGCCATGTACAGCGATGTACCTTGCCACGTGCCTGGCAAGGGGATGTAAGAGTGATCCAGGCGTGGATCATTGGACAGTGGTCAAAATTGTCCTTAGGAATAAGGAAATGTTTCTTGATTATGGAGGTGATGAAGAGTTCGGCGTAAAGGGTTACATCGATGCAAGCTTTAACACCTATCCGGATGACTCTGAGTAGGAAACCAGATACGTATAGTGGAGCAACCATTTGGAATAGCTCCAAGTGGAGCATGGTAGCAACATCTACAATACGACATGGAGATTTGCGAAGAACACACGGATCTGAATGTTGCAGACCCGTTGACTAAACCTCTCTCGTAAGCATAACATGATCAAACCCTAGAACTCATTGAGTGTTAATCACATGGTGATGTGAACTAGATTATTGACTCTAGTAAAATCTTGGGTGTTAATCACATGGCGATGTGAACTAGATTATTGCCTCTAGTAAACTCTTTGGGTGTTAGTCACATGGCGATGTGAACTATGAGTGTTAATCACATGGCGATGTGAACTAGATTATTGACTATAGTGCAAGTGGGAGACTGTTGGAAATATACCCTAGAGGCAATAATAAAATGGTTATTATTATATTTCCTTGTTCATGATAATTGTCTATTGTTCATGCTATAATTGTATTAACCGGAAACCGTAATACATGTGTGAATACATAGACCACAACATGTCCCTAGTAAGCCTCTAGTTGACTAGGTCGTTGATCAATAGATGGTTATGGTTTCCTGACCATGGACATTGGATGTCGTTAATAACAGGATCACATCATTAGGAGAATGATGTGATGGACAAAACCCAATCCTAAGCATATCACAAGATCGTGTAGTTCGTTCGCTGGAGCTTTTCTAATGTCAAGTATCATTTCCTTAGACCATGAGATTGTGCAATTCCCGGATACCGTAGGAATGCTTTGGGTGCATCAAACGTCACAACGTAACTGGGAGACTATAAAGGTGCACTATAGGTATCTCCAAAAGTGTCTATTGGGTTGGCACGAATCGAGACTAGGATTTTTCACTCCGTATGACGGAGAGGTATCTCTGGGCCCACTCGGTAATGCATCATCATAATGAGCTCAGTTTGACTAAAGACTTAGTCACGGGATCATGCATTGCGGAACGAGTAAATAGAATTGCCGGTAACAAGATTAAACAAGGTATGGGGATACCGACAATCGAATCTCGGGCAAGTAACATACCAATAGACAAAGGGAATTGTTTACATGATTGATTGAATCCCCGACATTGTGGTTCCTCCGATGAGATCATCGTGGAACATGTGGGAGCCAATATGGGTATCCAGATCCCTCTATTAGTTATTGGCCGGAGAGGTATCTTGGTCATGTCTGCATGGTTCCCGAACCCGTAGGGTCTACACACTTAAGATTCGGTGATGCTAGAGTTGTAACGGGAATAGTATGTGGTTAACGAAGGTAGTTCAAAGTCTCGGATGAGCTCCCGGACGTCACGAGTATTTCCGAAATGGTCCAGAGGTGAAGATCGATATATTGGACGAAGGGTATGTGAGTCCGGAAGTGTTCCGGGGGTACCAGGCTATGGCCAGCATGACCGAGAGGTGTTTCGGGAGCCCCAACAAGTGTTGCAGGGCCTCATGGGCCAAGGGGAGGGGGCAAACCAGCCCACTAAGGGGCTGTGACCCCCACACCCTTTCCCACGTTGTTTGGGGAGGTGGGGCGCCTCCACCTGACTTGGGAGGCAAGCCTCTACCTGGCTTGGCTTGGGGGGCAAGTCTCCCTAGGGTTTTCCTAGGGAGATCCAATCTGCCCTGGCCGCCGCCCCTAGGGGAAACCCTAGGGCGCCTCCCCCTCTCCCCTTCCCCCTATATATATTGAGGGGGTGGTAGGGCAGACGTGACCCTTCCCCTGGCGCATCCCTCCCCCTCTCTAACTCCTCCTCTTCCGTAGTGCTTGGCGAAGCCCTACTAGAGAACCACGAGCTCCTCCATCACCACGCCGTCGTGCTGCTGGAGTTCTCCCTCAACTTCTCCTCTCCCCTTGCTGGATCAAGAAGGAGGAGACGTCCTCGGGCTATACGTGTATTGAACGCGGAGGCACCGTCCGTTCTGGGCTAGATTGGATCTTCCGCGATTTAAATCGCCACGGGTACGACTCCATCAACCGCGTTCTTGTAACGCTTCCGCTGAGTGATCTTCAAGGGTATGAATATGGACTCCCTCTCTCTCTCTCTCATTGCTAGCATCTCCTAGATTGATCTTGGTGACACGTAGGAAAATTTTGAACCATCACTACGATCCCCAACAATAGTGCCCAATGCGAGTTGTTGTTTTTTGCTTGTTTTTTTACTTCGCAGAAAATCAATACCAAATGGAGCCGAAACACAGTGAAACATTTCGGCAATTTTTCTGGACGAAAAGACACCCATTGGGCCAAAGAAGTACCGGAGGGGGGCTCCGAGGGGAGCACAGCCCACCAGGGCACGCCTGGGGGCCCAGGCATGCCCAAGTGGGTTGTGCCCACCTCGGTGGCCTCCCGCACCGCCTCTTTGCTCTATAAATACCCCAATATTCTAGAAACCCTAGGGGAATCGACGAAAATCAATTCCAGCCGCTGCAAGTTCCAGAAACCACAGATCCAATCTAGACACCATCACAGGGGCGTTCATCATCCTCATTGGTGCCTCTCCGATGATGCGTGAGTAGTTCATTGTAGACCTACGGGTCCATAGTTAGTAGCTAGATGGCTTCCTCTCTCTCTTTTGATTCTCAATACAATGGTCTCTTGGAGATCTATTTGATGTAACTCTTTTTGCGGTGTGTTTGTTGGGATCCGATGAACTTTCAGTTTATGATCAGATCTATGTTTTTATCCATGAAATTTATTTGAGTCTTTTGATCTCTTATATGATGATTACTTATAGCCTCGTATTTCTTCTTCGAATCTTTGGTTTAGTTAGGCCGACTAGATCGATTTTTCTTGCCATGGGAAGAGGTGCTTTGTGATAGGTTTGATCTTACGGTGCTCGATCCCAGTGACAGAAGGGGAAACGACACATATGTATCATTGCTATTAAGGATAACAAGATTAGGTCTATTTCTACATAAATAGATCTTGTCTATATCATGGCATCGTTCTTATTGTATTACTCCGTTTCTCCATGAACTTAATACACTAGATGCATGTTGGATAGCGGTCGATGTGTGGAGTAATAGTAGTAGATGCCGGCAAGAGTCGGTCTACTAATCTTGGACGTGATGCCTATATAATGATCATTGCCTGGATATCATCATGATTATTTGAAGTTCTATCAATTTCCCAACAGTAATTTGTTTACCCACCATATGCATTTTTCTCGAGAGAAGCCACTAGTGAAATCTATGGCCCCCGGGTCTCTTCTTTATTATATTTGATTTCGAGATCTATTTTTATTCACTTTTATTTTCAGATCTATTAATCCAAAAACCCAAAAATACCTTGTAGCACTTTATTTTATTTTTGCATTTATTCGTGATCTATTTATCCAATCTATCATATTTTTATCCCATCAACTCGACAATTTCTGGCACCATTACCGGAAAGGGATTGACAACCCCTTTAACACGCCGGGTTGCAAGTATTTGTTCTTTGTCTGCAGGTACTGTCTACATAGTGTTGCGTGATTCTCCTACTGGTTTGATAACCTTGGTCTCATCACCGAGGAAAATACCTACCGTTGTAGTGCTGCATCATCCCTTCCTCTTTGGGGAAATACAGACGTAGTTCAAGCCGCAATCAAGTCTCCATCTTTTCTTATAAAGCACCAACTGGGGAACACTGTTGTCATACTTGTTCATTGGATGTATCTAATATTTGAGTTTGTTTCATGAATGGATCAATGATTGAGCATAATGGGCTAGGGATAGCTTTCTGTAGTGTTGATATTTTTTGACATGGTTGCTTGTTGATATGCTTGAGTATTGAGATCTTCATGTCAAATTATAGACTATTGCTTTGAATCCTCTAAAGTCCAAATGTCCATGCTACAAAGAAATAATATGTGATGAATATGATCGGTAGCATTTCACATGAAAAAAACTGTTTTTATCATTTACCTACCCGAGGACGAGCAGGTATTAAGCTTGGGGATGCTGATACGTCTCCAACGTATCTATAGTTTTTTATTGTCCACGCTATTAAAGTATCAATCTTGGATGTTTTATACTCATTTAGTAGCAACTTTATATCATTTTTTGGGACTAACCTATTGACATAGTGCCTAGTGCAGTTGTTGTTTTCTGCTTGTTTTTTACTTTACAAAATATCAATACCAAACAAAGTCCAAATGCCACGAAACTTTTTGGAGATTTTTTTATGGACATAAGACACCCAGTGAGACAAAGGAGGACATGGGAGGAGGCATGTGGGGCCCACTAGGCACCAGGGCGCGCCAGGAGGCCCAGGCGCGCCCTGGTGGGTAGTGGAGCCCACGGGAAGCTTCTCCACCAAGATCCACCTCTATAAATACTCTAAAATCCCAAAACTCCTAGGGAGTCGAGAAACACTTCTCCAGCCGCCACAAGTTCCAGAACCACGAGATCCAATCTAGAGGCCTTTTCCGGCACTCTCTCGAAGGGGGAAACAATCACAGAGGGGTTCTTCATCATCCTTGTTGCCCCTCCGATGATGCGTGAGTAGTTTGCCACATACCTACGGATCCGTATGTAGTAGGTAGATGGCTTATTCTTTCTTTTTGATCTTCAATACAATGTTCTCCTCCATGTTCTTGGAGATCTATTTGACGTAATGACTTTTTACAGTGTGTTTGTTGGGATCCGATGAATTGTGAGTTTAGGATCATATCTATCCATGAATATTATTTGAGTCTTTGCTAAACTCTTTTATGCATGATCTTTATAGCCTCGTATTTCTTCTATGAAACTTTGGTTTGGTTTGGCCAACTAGATTGATTCTTCTTGCCATGGGAAGAGGTGTTGTGTGATGGGTTCGATCTTGCAGTGCTCAATCTCAGTGACATAAAGAGACATGACATGCATGTATCATTGCTATTAAGGATAAAAAATATGGGGTCTATTCCTACACGAATACATCTTGTCTACATCATGTCATCGTTCTTATTGCATTACTTCGTTTTCCATGAACTTAATACACTAGATGCATGCTGGATGTCGATGTGTGGAGTAATAGTAGTAGATGCAGGCAGGAGTTGGTCTACTTATCTTGGACGTGATGCCTATATACATGATCATTGCCCTGGACATTGTCATAATTATTTGCTTTTCTATCAATTGCCCAATAATAATTTGTTTACCCATCGTATGCTATTTTCTTGAGAGAAGCCTCTACTGAAATCTATGGCCCCCGGGTCTATTTCCTATCTTATAAAACCAAGAATACCTTGCTGTGATTTTTCTTTACTTATTTTTGTGTGTGTTTTAGTTATATATATTTATCAAACCTCATACAATTTAATCTATCTCAATACCGAGGAGGGATTGACAACCCCTCTTATGCATTGGGTTGCAAGTATTTGTTGTCTGTGTGCAGGTGTTGTTTACATAGTGTTTGAAAGATCATGGATGTTGCCTAGAGGGGGGTGAATAGGCGCTTTAAAATAATTATGGTTTAGGCTTGAAAAAATGCGGAATAAAACAAGCGTTTAATTTGTCAAGCACAAAACCTAAAACAACTAGGCTCACCTATGTGCACCACCAACTTATACTAGGCAAGATAAACAACTAAGTGATAGCAAGATATATAACATGAAACACTATGGCTATCACAAACTAAAGTGCATAAGTAAAGGGCTCGGGTAAGAGATAACTGAGGCACGCAGAGATGATGATGTATCCCGAACTTCACACCCTTGCGGATGCTAATCTCCATTTGGAGCGATGTGGAGGCACAATGCTCTCCAAGAAGCCACTAGGGCCACCGTAATCTCCTCACGTCCTCGCACAATGCAAGATGCCGTGATTCCACTAAGGGACCCTTGAGGGAGGTCACCGAACCCGTACAAATGGCAACCCTTGGGGCTGTCACCGAACCCGTACACTTTGGCAACCCTTGGTGGCGGTCATCGGAACCCGTCAAATTGCTCGGGGCGATCTCCACAACCTAATTGGAGACCCTGATGCTTCCACAGAGCTTTACACCACAATGATTGAGCTCCAAGCACCACCAACCGTCTAGGGCACCAAGGCACCCAAGAGGAACAAGCTCTAGGGTGCCCAAACACCCAAGAGTAACAACCTTCTCAACTTCACTTCCACGTATCACCGTGGAGAACTCAAACCGATGCACCAAATGTAATGGCAAGGGCACACAGAGTACCCAAGTCCTTCTCTCTCAAATCCCACCAAAGCAACTAATGCTAGGGAGGAAAATGAGAGGAAGAACGAAGAACAGAACACGAAGAACTCCAAGATCTAGATCCAAGGGGCTCCCCTCACATAGAGGAGAAAGTGATTGGTGGAAACGTAGATCTAGATCTCCTCTCTCTTTCCCCCCGACAACTAGCAAGAATCCATGGAGGGATGGAGAGGTAGCAAGCTCGAAGAAGGTCAACAATGGGGGGCAAATGCGAGCTCGAAAGATAGGGTGCATTTGGGAAGAAGCCCCCCTTAAATAGGTACCCCGAATCCAACCGTTATGCCCACTGGTCGTGCACAAGCGGTGCTACCGCTTGGAGGAGCGATACTACCGCTTAGCACGGCCAAAACAGCCCAACGAGGCAGAAAACATGACTAGTAGATTTGCCAGAGAGGTAGTACCGCTCCGGGGAGCGGTACTACCGCTCTACTACCGCTTAGGGAAAACAAGCAATAGAATCATGCACAACCATTGAAACACAAGAGGTACTACCGCTCGGGGGTGCAGTACTACCTCTTAGAGAAAATAGGCAACAGAAACATGCACAAAATACTTTGCCCAAGCGGTAGTGGCAGCGGCAGTCCACAACGGAAGTACCGCAAGCAGTACTACCGCTTGGGCGCTGCAAAATAGCCCAAGCAAAACAGAAGAAACAGGTTGGACCGACACAGTCACAACATTTGCATATGAGCTCTGAATTGAGCAAACTCAAGCTTGGAATGTATGCCTAAGATATAGAGGAGAGAAACCGCCAAAAGAGAAGAACCAACATAACCTCCAACATCGAAAACATCATAGAAGATGCATGTGAACTCTATTTTCGATGAACTCGAGCTTGTCATCAAGATGAACATAAGCTCCAAGACTCACAAAGAGAACTGGAAAAAACCCCAACATCGAAAACATCATAGAAGATGCATGTGAACTCTGTTTTCGATGACCTTGAGCTTGTCATGAAAATGACCATAAGCTCCAAATCTCACAAGGAGAAGAACCAAACAAGAACCAATAAAGATGATGCAAGGATGCAATTGTTTGAGCTCTCTACAAACGATATGATCAAGCTACTCATCGAGAGGCCCCCTTGATAGTACGGCAATCGATCCTATAACCCTGTCTCCCAACTACCACCATGAGACCGATAGAATAGAAAATATATCAAGGGCAAACCTTTGCCTTGCACATAATCCACTTGAGCTAGATGATGACGATCTTGACTCCCTCAAGTTGGACCATCTTTCTTGATTGTGTTGGCTCGATGAAGACTAGTTGATTGCTCCCCCATACTCCACTATGGGTGAGCCACTCTTTGTCACATCTTCACAAGTCCAGCGACACCACAATGAACGGCAAGCTTCAAGCACTTGATCTCTTCGTGATGCTCCACTTGACATTGCATCTTGATGATGATCACCACTTGATGTCATCCTCTCCATGGGTTGTATGATATCTTCCTCTTAACGCAAGCCCATGGAAACATACCTAACCCCACATAGAACTCTCATGTAGACCATGGGTTAGTACACAAAGCATAATGGACACTGCTTACCATACCATGGGATCACTTGATCCCTCTGGGTACATCTTCTACGCTTTGTGTGTTGATCAACTTGAATCACTCTCTGTACTTAGTCCTGATCAACCTTGAATCTTTCCAACTCTCTTTATTTGGATGATGTCTTGAAGGTAAACATGAATGATCACACAATCTTCTTCTTCAAGACATGCTTGCAATAAGCTCAACACTCACATGACCAATCTTTGGATAATTCCTTAATAGCACCTTGGTCAACTCATAAACTCCTTGAAACCAACACATGGACTTCAAGAAATGCCTATGGACAAATCCTTCAAATATAACTCAATGCAACCCTTAGTCAATAGAGAATGTCATCAATTACCAAAACCACACATGGGGGCACCGCATGTTCTTTCAGTGTTGCTTGGTTCTCCTACTGGATCGATAACCTTGGTTTCATAACTAAGGGAAATAATTACGGTTGTTGTGTTGCATCATCCCCTCTTCTTCGAGGAATTACCAACACAGATACAAGCAATCAAGTTCTGGGCTAGCCAGATCGGGCTGGGTGCATGCGTGCATCTCTTGGTCTTGGATCCTAGGGCGGCAGCCCTGGAAGGTGGCGACGGGTGAAGCTCAGGCGACCCGCGGTTGCATGGCGTGGTGATGTCCCTGTCCAAGGCGGAACTTTGCCGGCAATCTAGTGGCTTTGGCTCTGGATTAGACCATGTCAGTAATAGTGATGTGCACACGTGAGATCCTTCCTGATGGCTCTCACGGTTTGGCGAGGCAGGGTGGCAGCCCTCCCCCGAACTCCAGTGGTGGCACATGCACGTAGTGGCCGGTGTGCCAAGGCTCCCATGGTGGCAGTGCTGCTACAGGTGGTCACCGAATCTGGGAGGCCAGATTTGGGGCTTTGAAGGTGGTCTGGCCGATGCACGTTATGTCGGATGGATGCTCATGGGACAAGATCTGGGTGAAAACCTTGTCTACAACTGGTGGCCGGAGCCGGTGATGGTGACACCCTTGGAGGTTTCCTTCTTGGAGGCATCAACGAGGTGAAATTCCCGCCTCCTTCTGCTACCTCTGGGGAAACCCTTGATCAGTCGATTAGATGATGGGGACACTCAGGTGTTGTTCCCCCCATGGGAAAGTCATTCTTGGAGGTGTGCATTGGCTTGAGGGACCAGTGAACACTTTCAGCGGTGGAGCGGCGTTCCATGTGACGTATCGACGACGTGGAGTCTCGGTGATGTGGTGCGGCAGGGCCTCAGTGACAGATGTGTGATGATGGACACGCGTAGGGAGGTGGCGTTATCTAGCGCCGTGGTGGCGTTGACGGCAGGCATGACAAGGTCGATACGTCAGTACCTGCTTTGAAGATGGATCAGTGGAAGACAGCGGCGGCAGCCTCTGAGAGTGCACCGGACCGGTGTGTACACCAGACCCAGCAATGCGGTTTGGTTGGGGATTCCAGCTTATGTTAGGCTTTGGTGTGAGGTCTGTTTAGTATTCAGCTCAGACTATCGATACCCTTTCATCAACTAGATAGGAGTAACGACAGATGTTTCCAAGATGGTGGCTTCAGACTTACTGTTGTATTACTTTGTAAGGTCTTTGTGAATAATTAATAAATGCTTGCATCTTTTTGAAAAGGAGGATATACCCTCGATCTCTGCATCTGGACGATGCATGCAGCCACATTATTAATTATTCACAGGGACCTTACAAAGTAATACATCAGTATGCCTGAAGCCACCATCTTAGCAACGCACCTGTCGCTACTCATGTCCCATTGATGAAGGGGTGCCAAATGTCCGAGCCTAATACCAAATAGACATTGCACCAAATCCTAACATCTAAATCCGGATGCCCCAACCAAGCCACAATGCCGGGATTGGGTCACACACCGATCTGGTGCACTCTCAGAGGCTACCGCCGCCACCAACCACTGATTGATACGTCCATTTTGCATCGTGCTTTTATATCGATATTTATTGCATTATGGGCTGTTATTACACATTATGTCACAATACTTATGCCTATTCTCTCTTATTTTACAAGGTTTACATGAAGAGGGAGAATGCCGGCAGCTGGGATTCTGGGCTGGAAAGGGAGAAAATATTAGAGACCTATTCTGCACAGCTCCAAAAGTCCTCAAAACTTCACAGAAGTTATTTCCAAAATATAAAAAAAATACTGAGCGAAGAAAGTTCTAGAGGGGGCCCACACCCTGGCCACGAGGGTGGGGGCGCGCTCTACCCCTTGGGCGCGCCCCCCTGCCTCGTGGGCCCCTTGGTGGCCCTCCGATGCTCATCTTTGGCTATATGGAGTATTTCGTCAAGGAAAAAATCATAAGCAAGCTTTGGGGAAGAAACTCCACTGCCACGAGGTGGAACCTTGGCGGAACCAATCTAGGGCTCCGACAGAGCTGTTCTGCCGGGGAAACTTCCCTCCGGGAGGGGGAAATCATCACCATCATCATCGCCAACGATCCTCTCATCGGGAGGGGGTCAATCTCCATCAACATCTTCACCAGCACCATCTCATCTCAAACCCTAGTTCATCTCTTGTATCCAATCTTTGTATCCAAACCTCATATTGGTACCTGTGGGTTGCTAGTAGTGTTGATTACTCCTTGTAGTTGATGCTAGTTGGTTTACTTGGTGGAAGATCATATGTTCAGATCCATTATGCATATTAATACCCCTCTGATTATGAACATGAATATGCTTTGTGAGTAGTTACGTTTGGTCCTAAGGACATGGGAGAAGTCTTGCTATAAGTAGTCATGTGAATTTGGTATTCGTTCGATATTTTGATGAGATGTATGTTGCCATCCCTCTAGTGGTGTCATGTGAACGTCGACTACATGACACTTCACCATTGTTTGGGCCTAGAGGGAGGCATTGGGAAGTAATAATTAGATGATGGGTTGCTAGAGTGATAGAAGCTTAAACCCTAGTTTATGTGTTGCTTCGTAAGGGGCTGATTTGGATCCATATGTTTCATGCTATGGTTAGGTTTACGGTTTACCTTAATACTTCCGTTGTAGTTGCGAATGCTTGCAATGGGGGTTAATCATAAGTGGGATGCTTGTCCAAGTAAGGACAGTACCCAAGCACCGGTCGACCCACATATCAAATTATCAAAGTACCGAACGTGAATCATATGAACATGATGAAAACTAGCTTGACGATAATTCCCATGTGTCCTCGGGAGCGCGTTCCTTCATATAAGAGTTTGTCCAGGCTTGTCCTTCGCTACAAAAAGGATTGGGCCATATTGCTGCACCTTATTTACTTTTATTACTTGCTACTCGCTACAAATTACCTTATCACAAAACTATCTGTTACCGATAATTTCAGTGCTTGTAGAGAATACCTTACTGAAAACTGCTTATCATTTCCTTCTGTTCCTCGTTGGGTTCGACACTCTTACTTATCGAAAAGGCTACGATAGATCCCCTATACTTGTGGGTCATCACCGATCCATCTCCAAAGCAGGTCCTGACGCACCAACCTTGACAGGCCTGCCGTCGATGCCATCATGGCGTTAGACAACACCACCATCCTTCGCGTGTCCATCCACTCGCGCCCATCGCCGAAACTCCACAGCGCCATGTCGCCGTGTGATACGTCCCCAACGTATCTATAATTTTTGATTGTTCCACGTTGTTACATTATCAATCTTGGATGTTTTATAATCATTTTATAGTCATTTTATATCATTTTTTGGTACTAACCTATTGACATAGTGCCAAGTGCGAGTTCCTATTTTTCCGTGTTTTTTACATCGCAGAAAATCAATATGAGACGGAGTCCAAATGCCACGAAACTTTACGGAGATTTTTTATGGACCAGAAGGAACATGTTGGGCCCTGGTTCCACCTAGGGGGAGTCCCGAGGAGGGGACAACCCACCAGGGCACGCCAGGAGGCCCAGGCGCGCCCTGGTGGGTTGTGCCCACCTCGGGTGCCCACCGGACCGCCTCTTTGCTCTATAAATACCCCAAAAATCCCAGAACACTAGGGGAGTCGACGAAATATTCATCCAGCCGTCGCAGAGTCCAGAACCACCAGATCCAATCTAGACACCATCTTGGATGGTTTCACCACCTCCATTGGTGCCTCTCCGATGATGCGTGAGTAGTTCTTTCACTACTGGAATCAGCTACTTTGCCATCTGCCAGCTCTTTGCCATCGGCTAGCAGACGGCAAAGAAGTTCTTTGCCATCAGCTACCAAAAAGCGGACGGCAAAGAAATGGCAGATGGTAAAAGAAACTTTGCCATCAGCCGGCTCTTTGCCGTCAGCCAGCAGACGGCAAAGAAACTTTGTCGTCCGCTGGCTGACGGCAAAGAGAGAGGTGGCCCCCACCCCCCGCCCGTTTAGAAAAAACTTAACGCCCCACCTCTTTGTCGTCCGCTAGCGGACGGCAAAGGGAGATAATGGCGGACGACAAAGATAGGCGGACGACAAAGAAGGGCCTAACTAACGGCCCCATCCCCCTGCCCGTTACTCTCTGTTCTCTCCATCTCTCCTCCCCGACGCCCCGCATCCACCGCCGCCCCCGCCGCCCGGCGCCACCCCCGCCCCGCCTCCAGGCCCCGCCCCCGCACCCGCCCCGCCCGTCCGCCCCACCCCCGCCTGGCATCGCCCCACCACCCATCCTCCCACCCCACCCGCCGACCGCCCCGCCGCCCGGCGCCGCCCCCGCCACTGCTCCCGCCGCCCGGCGCCCCCTGTCACCGCCCCCGCCGACCGTCCCATTGCTCCGGTGAGGGACTACTTTTTTTTTCTTCTGTTTTTTCATTTTTTTGCTATTTAATTGTTAGTGCTAGATTGTGTTAGTGTTAGTGTCAGAAAAGACTTAGAAGAAGTAGAAGTAGTAGAAGAAGTAGAAGAAGAAGAAAAGAAAAGAAGTAGAAGAAGAAGAAAGGAAGAAAAGAAAAGAAGTAGAAAAAAGATGAAAAAAGAAGAAGAAGAAAAGAAGTAGAAGAAGTAGAAGAAGAAGAAGAAGAAGAAGACCCCGACACGCCACCCCGACACCCCGGCACGACAGCCCGACCCCGACCCCCGACCCCCGACACCTCGACCGCGACACGCCACCCCTGACACCCGGGCCCGACACCCCGACCCCGACCCCCGACCCCCGACACCGACCTCCGACACCCCGACCCTGACACGCCACCGGACACCCCGGCCTGACACCCCGACCCCCCGACCCCGAAACAGCACCCCGACCCCGACACGGCACCCCGACACCGACACGGCACCCCGACCCCCGACACCTCCCGAAAAGGTGTTCTTTGGCCTTCCAGAGGCCGACGGGGTCATATAGTTGTGAATTATTAGTTAGGTCATATATTCTTCGATTTTGTTATGAAAAACATCATATATAATTGTGTTGACCGGGTAGTTTTAAATGTGCAGTTGTTTCATCGCTGCGAGGTTTGGTGTTCGACGACCTCGCCGTGCGTATGACGAGCTCTGCCCCTTCATTCGTGGGTGAGCAAAAATGACATGTCCTCCTCCCCCATTAATTATTTGCTCTATTCCGATGAAACTTGATAGCTAGCTATATATGTGTCTTAAATCATCAGTATGCGTAACCAATATGTGTCTCCCGTTCGAAAGCGTCATAGTTATAAATATGCATGCATTTGCATATTTATAACCTTGATTCTTTTGAATTGTCCAACGCTATCCATGGACAACCCGAGTATGTGTAGATTGGGTTCGTTTTCCCATATGCTTTGCTCCGGATCCGACGCATAAATTTCGTCAGTGCCTCCCCTGTTGTTCTCCGGGTACACATCCTCTCTGTTTATTGCAGAGACGTGTATCAGGAGAACAGCGGGGAGGTGCTGCCGAAATTTTGCGTCGGATCCGGAGCATAGCATGGGAAAATGAACCCAATCTACACATACATGGGTGGGATTAGGACCTGTCATTACCTATTAGAGTGTAGGTTGCATGGACGTAATAAAATTGACAAAGTAGATCAACTGATGAATATATACATGGTGAATTACATATATAATTGTTGTGTGTCCAGTAGCTCTGAAAGTCAAGATGAGTGACCGTGCGTGGATGTATACCGGTCACACTGGTCAGAACAAATGGAGCGCTGAATGGTTCACAAAAACCAAGGGGTTTGTGCAATCCGCATTTGCAAATGGCCAAAAGAAAACCTGGTGCCCCTGTTTTCGGTGCGGCAATTGGGAAAAGAAGACAGAGGCTAAAATGGGCAAACACCTGCAGAAGAGTGGTTTTACGCCTGATTATACGGTGTGGACATTTCATGGTGAGTCTGCCCAACGTGACCGAGCTGAGGTGGATCGTCGTCGCACCGACGAGCATGGTACCGGGATGGAAAACATGGTGCAAGACTATGATGATGCTCGGGATTCGGACGAGGAGATGGAGGAATCTGCAAAGGCCTTCAATGAAATGTTGGAGTCTTCAAAACGTCCGCTCCACGAGCACACTGAGCTTTGTCAGTTGGATGCCATCTCACAAGTAATGGCTCTGAAGGCTCAGTTCAACTTGGGCAGAGAATGCTATGACGCAATTATGACAGTATTTGGAAGCTTTCTACCCAAAGACCATGTAATGCCTGCAACCCTGTACCAGTCGGACAAAATCCTCCGTGCACTGAAGATGCCCTATGAGAAGATACATGCCTGTGAGAAAGGATGTGCCTTATTTAGGCTTGACTATGCGGACTTGAACTATTGTCCCATTTGCAAGTCTTCCAGGTATATTGTGGTAGACAACGGTATGGGTGAGAAGACACAGACCAAAATCCCCGTTAGTGTTCTTCGGTATATGCCAATCGTACCAAGACTTCAACGTCTTTTCATGGTCGAAGAGACGGCCAGATAGATGACATGGCACAAAATAGGCAAAAGAACCGAACTAGATGCAGATGGGAATCTGATGATGGTACACACATCGGATGGTGTTGCGTGGAAAAAGTTTGATGAATTACATGCTGACAAAGCGGCAGATCCGAGGCATCCTCGAGTCGGCATCAGCACGGATGGGTTCAGTGTGTTTGGTATGATGGCAGCCCAATACAGTTGTTGGCCCGTATTTGTCTTTCAACTCAATCTCCCCCCTGGACAGATTATGCAAAGAAAGAACATTTTCCTGACGTTGATAATTCCAGGGCCCAACTATCCGGGGAAAAATATGAATGTGTACATGAAGCCGCTTAAGGACGAATTGCAAGAAGCCTGGGATAATGGGTTCAAGACATACGACGCCTTTAGCAAACGGAACTTCATAATGCGTGTCTGGTACATGTACTCGACGCATGACTTGCCGGCGTATGCGCTATTCGTTGGCTGGTGTGTGCATGGAAGGTTCCCGTGCCCCACATGCAAGGGAGCTCTTGAGTTTCGTTGGCTTCAGGCCGGTCGCAAGTTTTCTTGCTTCGACATGCATAGACAGTTCCTGGATCCTCGCCATAAGTTCAGGAAAGACAAGAAGAACTTCATCAGGGGTAGAGTTGTCAAAAACTCTGCACCACCTACATTGACAGGCCAACAGACCCTGGATCAGTTAAACGCTCTCGAGCCAGATCCACAACGTCCAGGGTACTTCAAGGGGTATAATACTAAGCACGCGTGCACTCACAAAACATGCTTATGGGATCTGCCTTACTTCAAAGACCTCCTTTGCCCACACAACATCGACGTGATGCACACTGAGAAGAATATCGCCGAGGCACTTTTTGGTACATTGTTCGGCATAGATGGGAAGTCAAAGGATAATACTAAGGCTAGAGTTGATCTGGAGGCGCTATGTGATAGGCCGTTACAAAACATGAAAGAACCGAAAGGAAAGCAGAACTGGACGAAGCCAAAGGCATGGTTCAATCTTGGAAGGCCAGCTATGAGGCAAATTCTCTTGTGGGTGCAACAGCAGTTGATGTTCCCCGATGGGTATGCAGCGAATCTAAAGAGGGGAGCGAATCTTGATAAAGTGAAGATATTTGGTCTCAAGAGTCATGATTGGCACATATGGATTGAGCGGGTAATGCCGGTGATGTTGTGTGGCTTCATCCCTGAGGATGAATGGCTAGTACTGGCAGAACTCAGCTATTTCTTCCGTGTTCTTTGTGCGAAAGAACTATCGCCTGGCGTGCTAGAAGAAATGGAAGAGTTGGCGCCGGAGTTGATCTGCAAGTTAGAGAAGATCTTTCCATCGGGCTTCTTTAATCCAATGCAGCATTTGATTTTGCATCTCCCGACCGAGGCAAGATTGGGGGGGCCCATGCAAAATCGTTGGTGGTACCCAACTGAGAGGATGCAGAAGACGCTTCGAGAAAAATGTAAAAATAAACGTAGAATTGAAGCATCGATGGCTGAGGCATTCATCACAGAGGAGGCGGCAAACTTCGTAACAGCGCACTACGAAGCCAAAAATCGTCATTTGCATAATCCGAAGCCTCGGTACAATGCTGACGAGCCTAAAAAGGGTGGATCCAACCTCAGCCTATTCAAAGGGAATCTCGCACCAGCTAGTGTTTCACATCTAGTATCTTTGGATAACGAAGAATGGCGGACCATTTCGTTGTATATCTTCAACAGCCTGACAGAAGTGCGGCCGTACATCGAGTAAGTTCTCGGTACATTGTTTCGCAACTTCTATTTCCTTTGAACTGCTCTTATTCCTGGATATGTCATACAGCCGATACGTCGCCATATACTCGTATGGAGCGGAGATCCAAAAGGATTCCGTCGAAGAGTATGAGCTTCTCGCAAAGCAAGGAGGCGGCTATCCCGGTTTCATCTCTTGGTTCAAACAAACGGTAATTTCTATTAGACAATTTCATTTCATTCGCTAATTTGTGCATAATGCAACAATCCTTTCATATTAAACTTGTAGGCTAATTCAGAGTCTATGGACACCGAATTGAGACAAGTCGCTAATGGTTTTGACTATAAGGTCCGTTCATTTGACAAGTACGACATCAACGGGTATCGCTTTCGTACCTATGGCAAAGAGCTATCTATGGCCGACCAAAAGTCTACAAATTGTTGTGTATCTGCTATCGGCGAAGGAGGTACCGAGTATTATGGGAGAGTTGAAGCAATTTATGAACTTCTGTTCTATGGTGAAAACCCACCGAATGTCGTAGTCTTCAAATGTTATTGGTTTCAGCCAAAGGAGACTAGAAGGACTCATGAACATATAGGGCTAGTTGAAATCAACCAAAGCACCCATTTAGATGTTCCTGATGTCTATATTACGGCTCAACAGGCGACCCAAGTATTCTATCTACCGTGGGCCTGCCAAACTAATCCAAATCTGAAAGGTTGGGATGTCGTTTATGAAGTGCCGCCACGTGCTAGACTTTCTCCCCTAAAGGAAGAGGATTATGAACCTCACATTAACCCAGACACATATGAAGGAGAATTCTTCCAAGAGACACATCTTTCCAAAAAGCGTTTCAAGAACCGCTATACTTCACCCCAAAACATTGAAGTAGATAGCGGCAATGAATCCGACATCACCACAGAGGAGGAACAAGAAGAGCCGGAACAAGAAGAGGTTACTGCTGTGGATGACCTGTCAATGCTTGACCGATTACGTCAAGGTGGCCTTGCACATGTTGATGCCAATGAACCCTATGAGCCCATCATTGATTATAGTGATGATGATGATTATGCATTTATTGACGATACTGATCGGGATTATTAGTAGTGTCAGGTATTCAATTTTTTTATGTTGTACTTGATGATGATACACTTAAGTGATATACATATTCTTATTCATGTCGGTACTTTTTTATGTTGTACTAATTTCATTTATTCTTTGTCATGGCAGGTGTTGAAAGATGGTGGGCGCTGGTCGGGAGCGCGCCGAGGCCCCTTCTTCGTCGGCGCGTGGTGCGAGGTCTTCCATTCCACATGCACCTCTCCGCCGAGCATTGCTGGACAGTATGGCGACACCGCCGGGCCCTTCTTCGTCTACCGCGGTGCCCAGTGGGGGACAAGGTAAGAAGAAGAGAGGAGGTGGAGCACGTGGTCGCGGGAGAGGAGGTAGGGTGACTCTTATGGCGCCTTCCTCGCCGCCACCCCCGGCTGTTTCACCCGAGCACGTGACTGCTAGGGTGGACTTGTCCGAGGAGGAGGCTGCACGGACTCCGGTCCACGAGCCTCCGGTCCACGGGTCTTCGACCCACGAGCCTCGGGTCGACGGGCCTTCGACCCACGAGACTTGGGCCCACGAGACCCCGGAGGAGCACACGTCTGGATGGGGTACCTGGTCGGGTCAGCCTGAGGAGCCGAGTGGCCACGCTGATGATGGCGGGGAGCCGAGTGGCCATGCTGATGATGGCGGGGAGCCGACTGATGAGGAGGGGAAGGAGGGGGCAACGTCTACCAGCATGGTGCTACATGGCTCCCGTCCGTGCCGGCGACCCGCGAGCAGAGGTGGTTGATTTTCCCTGATGGGGAGAGGTAAGTGCATTTAATCTTTTTGTACCTTCTGCATTCATGTTTCTTCAAATAACTGATGTGTTGGCCTTGTCATGCTGCAGGGGTTGGGACCACCATGAAAGTGTCCGCCGTCCAAACTCCGTCCTTGGAGTTCTGATTCGGCAAAACTTCCCGGGGTTTGTCACGTTGCTTGGTGAGGGTCGGCTTCCAGAGGTTGGACTGACTTGGGAGCACTACTTGGCTGCCCCGGCCCCGCCGGGTGAGATTATTGACGATATCTTGTGCAAGACGAGGGCACACGCCGTGATCAGAAAGTTCTGGGTAATTGCTCCTTTACACAATTAAAAATCCTCAACTAGCTAGTTATTAATTGTACTAATCAATATTGTCTCATTTGATTGCAGACATTCTACAGGTGTGAGGAGGGATACGAGGAGGAGGCGGATCATGTTATCCACAAGGAGTGCAAGCGCCTACTTCAGAACTTACGGCATGAGGTTCGGGTGCAGGCTGTTCGAGACTACTACGCCGGGCGTGGTATCAAGAAGCCCAAGAAGGAGTGCCGCGATAAGTTCTTGAGTAAGGAGAAGTACATGAAGGTAATTGTTAAGGCCTTGTACTTACTTCCTTCATTTAGTAATTCATAGCTGTAGCGCTCAAGTTTCTATTTGCTAACTTAGGCCCCTCCGAGATGGTGTGCGGATCGGATGGATTGTTGGGAGGTGTTGGTCAATGCGTGGTGCTCAAAAGAATGGCTGGCCATCCACAAAGAGGCCAAGGACAAACGTGCCCAAATGGAAGGTGTGCCACACCACCAAGGCAGCTCCAACTTATTTCAGTACGGGCGGAACTTGGTATGTGGTTTGCTTCATGATTCATGCAATTCATTCATCATGCTAGCTTTAGCCCTTTAATTACTAATTTACTTTGTTTCTCTCTTTCAGGCATGCTACAATAAGGCGGATAAGGTGCCAAAGGTGTACGACCTGTATGCCATGGCCCACACTGGCCCTTACAAGAAAGTCAAGGCATTCTCTGCGTCTGACCTCGATGATCCAAAGAACTTCACCAACATCTCCGCCCACGACAAGCTCGTTCAATATAGAGATCAGGGGAAGGCGAGGAAAGGGGAGGACATTAACCCGAGCCAGGGTCCCATCGATACAGAGCTGCTGATGATATCTGGTGGCGGGAGGTCCCATGGCTCCATAGCCATGGGAGATGGACTTATCCGTTGTCCTAGCACTCTCCCGGAGATCAAGGCGCGCCAGTCGAGCTTCGCTCCTGAGATAAGGCCTCGTGAACGGCCAGTCCAACTCGCCTTCAAGGTTAGTTATACGTACTCAGCTATCTTTCTCCATTACATTTTGTGCGCTTCCATCAATGATTACAAATGGTCATGTGAGTGGTGTTGCAGGCTGCTATACAGAGTGAGAGAGATAGAACGGAGAAACTTCTGGCAGAGGCGGCGGAGAGGCAGCGGGAGTTGGAGGAGAGGACGACAAAGATGTTGGAGGAGGAGAGGGCACGGAATGACATGCAGGCAAGGGCCATGTACGAGCTCCTTGTGGTAAGTTTCTTCTGTAGATTACTTGCTAGTCTTAACATTTGAGTCTCATTACTAACTAGTATGACTCTGTTGTGAAAACCAAATGTGCAGTTTGTGTGCGAGAAGTCCGGTCAGACCGCTCCGCCGATGCCAGTGATTGCTCCTGGGAGCACGGTGAGTTTAATTTGAATGGACATTACTTGCTAGTCCTAACATTTGAGTGTCATAATGCTAACGAGACATTGGAAATGATCTTTGGTGCAGCTTAACTCCAGAAACGCATCGCACGATCCTTCTCCAGCTACCGGCGCAAGCCAGCCTGCTCCTTCTCCAGCTACCGGCGCGAGCCAGCCCGCTCCTACATCTCCGTGATCACGGTAAGTTTCTCTAGTGTTTTGCTTAACAAATGCATAAAGACCTAGACTTAGCTTTATTTCCTCCAATATGCTTACCATAATGACCTAGAGTTAGCTTCTTTTCCTCCAAAATGACTTAATAAGCTTACTGACCTCATAAACCATCCATTCTACCTAAGTTAGCTCTAAAATGACTCATTTTATGATCCAATTTATCCAAGTTAGCTCTAAAATGACCCATTTTACGTGGATTAGCTCCTAAATGATCCATTTTACCTATGTTAGCTTTAAAATGACCCATTTCACCTAGGTTAGCTCCAAAATGACCCATTTCACCTAGGTTAGCTCCAAAATGACCCATTTCACCTAAGTTAGCTCAAAAACGGTCCATTTTACCTTAGTTAGCTCATAAAAGACCCATTTCAACTAAGTTAGCTCCAAAATGATCAATTTCACCTAGGTTAGCTCATAAACGACCCATTTCACCTAGGTTACCTCATAAACGACCCATTTGACCTAGGTTAGCTCATAAATGACCCATTTCACCTAGGTTAGCTCATAAACAACCCATTTCACCTAGGTTAGCTCATAAAAGACCCATTTCACCTAAGTTAGCTCATAAACGACCCATTTCACCTAGGTTACCTCATAAACGACCCATTTGACCTAGGTTAGCTCATAAAAGACCCATTTCAACTAAGTTAGCTCCAAAATGATCAATTTCACCTAGGTTAGCTCATAAACGACCCATTTCACCTAGGTTACCTCATAAACGACCCATTTGACCTAGGTTAGCTCATAAATGACCCATTTCACCTAGGTTAGCTCATAAACAACCTATTTCACCTAGGTTAGCTCATAAACTACCCATTTCACCTAGGTTAGCTCATAAACGATACATTTCACCTAAGTTAGCTAATATATGGCATATACTTCTTCTTCTAGTCTTCTTCTTCTATTCTTTTTCTTCTAGTCTAATTCTTCTTCTAGTCTTCTTTTTCTAACTTTGTTATTTGTCATTTTGCAGGTTTCATTCACTTCACGGAAGCCAGCTTCCTATGATGGATTGCTTGCTTTTTCCTGTTTTTTTCCTTTGATGCACTTCTTGTATTCTACTCGCTTGCTATGATGAAACTTTGCATATTGTAATATGTATGGATCGATGGAACTATGTGCAACCTACTATGTATGTATGGATGGATATATATGTGCTGGATATTTATTATGTTGGATATATATGTGCTGGATATTTATGTGATGGATATTTATGTGATGGATATATATGTGCTGTGAAATATTTGTTGTGATAATTGTTGGATATAAGAAAAACAGAACAAAAAAGAGGCAGTGCAGGCTCTTTGCCGTCCGCGGCAGACGGCAAAGACCCCTTTGCCGTCGGTGGCAGACGGCAAAGGGGGCGCGTGGCGCCCACCTGTGCTTCCTGGGGATGGACCATTTGGCCAATTTGCCTACCGTGGCGGACAGCAAAGCCAAGCTGATGGCAAAGACTTTGCCTTTGCGGTCCGCCGGGCGGACGGCAAAAAAGAGCGGGCGCTGACGTATAGCTGACGTCGTCTGGCGGATGGCAAAGAGGCGCTCAAATTTGCCGTCCGCTGGCGGACGGCAAAGGCCGCCGTTAGCCGCCTAACAGAGTGACGCTAGCGGACGTGCAACATTTTGCCGTCCCCCCTCTTTGCCGTCAGCCGCTATAGGCAAAGGGCTCTTTGTCGTCCGCCATGAAAAGCCGACGGCAAAGGACCTGTTTGCCGACCCTATCTTTGCCGTCACTGTTTGCCATCCGCCGCGGACGGCAAAGTGCTTTGCCGTCAGCCGTCCCTGCCTTTGCCGTCCGCCATGGCAGACGGTAAAGTACTGGATTCCTGTAGTGTTTGTAGACCTTCAGGTCCGTAGTTAGTAGCTAGATGGCTTCATCTCTCTCTCTCTCTCTCTCTCTCTCTCTTGATTCTCAATACAATGGTCTCTTGGAGATCCATATGATGTAACTCTTTTGCGGTGTGTTTGTTGGGATCGATGAACTTTGAGTTTATGATCAGATCTATCTTTTTATATCCATGAAAGTTATTTGAGTTTCTTTGATCTCTTATATGCATGATTGCTTATAGCCTCATATTTCTTCTCCGATATTTGGGTTTTGTTTGGCCAACTTGATCTATTTATCTTGCAATGGGAAGAGGTGCTTTGTAGTGGGTTTGATCTTACGGTGCTTGATCCCAGTGACAGAAAGGGAAACGACACGTATGTATTGTTGCTACTAAGGTTAAAACGATGGAGTCTATCTATACATAGATAGATCTTGTCTACATCATGTCATCGTTCTTATTGCATTACTCCGTTTCTCCATAAACTTAATACACTAGATGCATGCTGGATAGCGGTCGATGTGTGGAGTAATAGTAGTAGATGCATGCTGGATAGCGGTCAATGTGTGGAGTAATAGTAGTAGATGCAGGCAGGAGTCGGTCTACTAATCTTGGACGTGATGCCTATATAATGATCATTGCCTGGATATCATCATAATTATTTGAGCTTCTATCGATTGCCCAACAGTAATTTCTTTACCCACCGTTTGCTATTTTTCTTGAGAGAAGTCATTAGTGAAACCTACGGCCCCCGGGTCTTCTTTCTCATATATCTGCCTTTGCGATCTACTTTTCTCTTGCATTTATTTTCAGATCTATTAAACCAAAAATACAAAATACTTTGTTGCACTTTATTTTATTTGTGATCTATTTATTTAATCTATTACAACTTTCTCCCGTCACGCACCAATTTCTGGCACCGTTACCCGAAAGGGATTGACAACCCCTTTAAAACGTCGGGTTGCGAGGATTTGTTATCTGTGTGCAGGGGCTATTTACGTTGTGTTGCTGGGTTCTTCTGCTGGTTCGATAACCTTGGTTTCATATCTGAGGGAAATACATACCGCCGTTGTGCTGCATCATCCCTTCCACTTTGGGGAAATACCAACGTAGCTTCAAGCAACATCAAAAGGAATTTCTGGCGTCGTTGCCGGGGAGGATCTTCAACATATACCAGGTTCCTAATCACAAATCTCATCTCCTCGCAATTTACATTATTTGCCATCTGCCTCTCATTTTCCTCTCCCCCACTTTACAAAAATTTGCCGTTTTATTCGCCTCTCTTTTTCCGTTCGCCATTTTCTTACCGGATCCGTTTTTTAGTGCAATCTTGTTGTGTGGTCATCATGACTGAAGATAACATCAAGTTATGTGATTTCTCAAATACCAACAACAATGATTTTATTGGCACTCCGATTGCTCCTCCCGCCGCTAGTGCGGAGTCTTGTGATATTAATACTGCTTTGTTGAATCTTGTTATGAAAGACCAACTTTCCGGTACTCCTAATGAGGATGATGCCTCCCATCTTAATACCTTCGTAGAATTATGCAATATGCAAGAGAAAAAAGATGTGGTCAAGATGAAATTATTTCCGTTTTCTTTGCGTGATTCTGCAAAAAATTGGTTCTCTTGTTTGCCTCGCAATAGTATCAATTCTTGGAATAAGTGCAAAGATGCTTTTATCACTAAGTATTTTGCTCCCACAAAAATTATTTCCCTTAGAACCTAGATCGTGAATTTCAAGCAACTTGAACATGAGCATGTTGCACAATCTTGGGAAAGGATGAAAATGATGCTAAGGAATTGCCCAACTCATGGGTTAAATCTTTGGATGATCATACAAAAAATTTATGCGTGGATGAATTTTGTTTCTCGTAATCTTTTGGATTCTGTCGTGGGTGGTACTTTTATGGAAATTACTTTGGGTGAAGCGACCAAATTGCTTGATAATATTATGGCAAATTATTCGCAATGGCATGCCGAAAGAGCTCCTACTAGTAAAAACGTTAATTCGGTTGAAGAAATTTCTTCTTTGAGTGAAAAAGTTGATGCTCTTGTGAATTTGGTTGCTAGTAGAAGTGCTCCTATTGATCTTAATGATATGACTTTGTCTACTTTGATTGAGCAAGATAGTGATGCCATAGATGTGAATTTTATCTCTTGCAATAATTTCAACAACAATGCTTATAGAGGTAATTTTAATCCTAGGCCTTTTCCTAATAATTCCTCTAATAATTATTGTAATTCCTATTGAAATCAATCTTATAATAATAATAGAAACACCTCTGATCTTGAGAATAATATTAAAGAATTTATCAATACACAAAAAAATTCAACACTTCCATAGAAGAAAAGTTGAGTAAGATTGATGATTTGTCTAGAAGTGTTGATAGAATTGCTCATGATGTGGAAAATCTCAAGATGAAAATTTGTGTGCCTAAGTTTGATGAATCAATTAAAGCTCTTTATGTCTCTATGGATGAAAGTAAGAAAAGAACCGCTATGCTTAGAGCTAAAAGAGAATTTTTAGAAAAAGTGTTTTCTAGTCATTTCTTTCGCAAAAGTGATGAAGATCTTAAAATGATTCGTGTTTATTCTATTGATTCCTTGTTTAGTAAAGTTAATATTGATGAAAAAGGGACAGGAGAAGAGTCAACTTTAGGTAGAAGGCGTCCAATATTTCGGAGGGTGAAAATCTTGTTGAGAAAATTGATGAAAGTGGGTTTGGAGAGGTCAAAACTTTAGCTAGTGATGTACCCATGCTTTTGGATTACAAAGACTTTAGTTATGATAGTTGCTCTTTGATTGATTTTATTTCTTTGTTGCAATACATGATAGATTCACCCCATGCTTATGAACAAAATAAAACTTTTACTAAACATATTGTTGATGCTATGATGAAAGCTCTTGAAGAAAAATTGGAATTAGAAGTTTCAATTCCTAGAAAATTGCATGATGAATGGGAACCTACTATTAAAGTCAAGATTAAAAATTATGAGTGTTTTGCTTTGTGTGACTTGGGTGCTAGTGTTTCTACAATCCCGAAATCTTTATGTGATGTGTTTGGTCTTACTAATCTTGAAGAGTGTTCTTAGAATTTGCACTTCGCGGATTCTACTATTAAAAAGCCTATGGGAAGAATTAATGATGTTCTTATTCTTGAAAATAGGAATTATGTGCCCATAGATTTTATTGTTCTTGATATTAATTGCAATCCATCTTGTCCAATTATTCTTGGTAGACCATTTTTACGCACTATCGGTGCTGTGATTGATATGAAAAAAGGCAATATTAAGTTTCCTTTGAGGAAGGGTATGGAACACTTTCCTAGAACTGGAATTAATCCACCTTATGAATCAATCATGAGGGCATCTTATGGATCTCGGACCAAAGATGACAAAACTTAGATCCTTGCTTTATGCCTAGCTAAGGGCGTAAAACTATAGCGCTTGTTGGGAGGCAACCCAATGAATAAAATTTATTTTTGCTTTTTGCTTCCTGTTCTTGAGTGTTAGCACAATTATGCTACTGTTATGATTGTGTTTTTTGTGTTTTAATTAGTTTTTGTTCCAAGTAAAGCCTTTAGGATCCTCTTGGGTGATAGTTGTTTGATCTTGCTAAAAAAACAGAAACTTTTACGCTCACAAAATTAATTTTAATTTTTTACCAGAGAGCAATAAAATATCCATTTCACTTGCAGTAGATCAATATACAAATTTCTCAGGTCTTCTTAATTTTCAGAATTTTTGGAGTCATAGAAGTATTCGAAATAGTCATATTGCTACAGACTGTTCTGTTTTGACAGATTCTGTTTTCTTTGTGTTGTGTGCTTATTTTGATGGCTCTATGGTTTTCTTTGATGAGTTTTTGCCATAGGAAAGTTGGAATACAGTAGATATAATACAGAAACAAAATATGAATTGGTTTGATACAGTACTTATAGTAGTGATTTACTATTTTCTTACACTAACGCATCTCATGAAGGTTTTGTTGAGTTTTGTGTGATTGAAGTTTTCAAGTTTTGGGTTATCTTACGATTACGATGGATGAAGGAAGGATGGAAGAGCCTAAGCTTGGGGATGCCCCGGCATCCCAAGCTATTGTCCAAGAATAAGCAACCAACTAAGCTTGGGGATGCCCCCGAATGGCATCCCCGCTTTCTTCCAACGATCATCGGTATTTTACTTGAAACAATATTTTTATTCGTCACATGATATGTGTTTTTCTTGGAGGGTCTTGTATGATATGAGTCTTTGATTGTTTTATTTTGTGTTTTAAGTTATCAATCCTTGCTGGAAACACCTATTTGAGAGAGCCAAATTATGTCATGACTTGTTAGAATTGCTCTCTATGCTTCACTTAAATTTTTATGAGCAATGGACTTGCTCTAGTGCTTCACTTATATCTTTTTGAGCACGGTGTGCTTTAGTATTTTTGAAGAAATGCTCTCTTGCTTCACTTAGATTTATTTGAGAGTTATTAAAATTTTCATGAAATTCTCTCTTGCTTCACTTAAATTAATTTGAGAGGAAGAAAAATTTATGATGCTCATGATCTTCACTTATATTTGTTTGAGCTTGTCAAAAGCAATACATGAAAATTAGTCCCAAAGTGATAGATATCCAAGAAGGATATAATAAAAACTTTCATGAAGATCATTGGACAAAATAAAATTGATTCTTAGTAATAGTTTTGAGATATGATGATGTGGTATGTGAGTCATCTTGATGAGTAATTATATTTTAGTAAGAATATTGGTGTTAAGGTTTCTGATTCCCTATGCAAGTATGGAAGTCAATAGTCATGCAATGAAATTATATCCTACTTATGGTGCATTATTCAGTGTTATTTATGCTTAATGCTTGCTTATGAGATTATTCGTTTCTTAGTTGGTCTCTTCCCAATCTTTTGCTAGCCTTCATTTTGCACTAAGTATGATCACTACTTGTGCATCCAAAATCCTTTAACCCAGTTTTGCCACATGAGTCCACTATATCTACCTATATGTGGTATTCTTTGTCGTCCTAAGCAAATTTGCATGTGTCATCTCTAATTTACAAAATAAACTTCTCTTTTGTGTGTTTGTTTCGCTCGCGGAGTGGTGAGGGGTGGCTAATATTTTCCATGCTAGATGTGTTATTCTCAAGATGAGTGTTTATTCACTTGTCATTGCACGAGAGTAAGACAAAGGTATTAGGGATGCCCAGTCGCGAAATGCAAAAATGAATTTACTTTATGTTGTCAAATAATAAATTCCTTGAAAAGTGTTGGTATGGAGGGCACCCGTGGATACGGTTAGCCATGGAAAGTGAAATTTATGGTGGAAAAAGGAATGAACTTTATTTTCTGTTTGGGAACCTCCTATGATATATCTATGCATGGAAAGTATTGGGAACTCTAAGTCGTTTTCGTTGGTGGGATGGATACACCTCCCAAAATGTTTTTATCTCTAAGTTTTTCACTTTGAGCTCTGGCACCTCTACAAATCCCTACTTCCCTCTGTGAAGGGCCTTTCTTTTACTTTATGCAATTTTTATTTTGAGTCTCCATCTTCTCTTATAAAAGCACCAACTAGGAAGCAATATGATCGTACTTAGGTATTGGGTGTAGCTAATATTCGAGTGTGTTTCATGAATGGATCAATGTTTGAGCATGATGGGCTAGGGATAACTTATTTTAGTGTTGATATTTTGAAAGACATGGTTGCTTGTTGATATGCTTGAGTATCTAAATTATCATGTCAAAACTAGACTATTGCTTTGAACAACTAAAAGTCCAATTGTCCATGCTATACAAAAAAGAATATGATATGACATGATAGGCAGCATTCCACATCAAAAATTCTATTTTTATCACTTACCTACTCGAGGATGAGTAGGAGTTAAGCTTGGGGATGCTGATACGTCTCCAACGTATCTATAATTTTTTATTGTTCCATGCTGTTATATTATCAATCTTGGATGTTTTATAATCATTTTATATCATTTTTCGGTACTAACCTATTGACATAGTGCCAACTGTCAGTTCCTGTTTTTTCCGTGTTTTGTACATTGCAGAAAATCAATATCAGATGGAGGCCAAATGCCACAAAACTTTACGAAGATTTTTTATGGACCAGAAGGAACATGTTGGGCCCTGGTTGCACCTGGGGGAGTCCCGAGGAGGGGACAACCCACCAGGGTGCGCCAGGAGGCCCATGTGTGCCTTGGTGGGTTGTGCCCACCTCGGGTGCCCACCGGACCATCTCTTTGCTCTATAAATACCCCAAAAATCCCAAAACCGTAGGGGAGTCGACGAAATATTCATCCAGCCGCCGCAGAGTCCAGAACCACGAGATCTGTCGTGGGATTGTCACGGCAAATGTCCTAGCATAAGGACTTAGTCGTGGAGCCATCGCAACGAGATTAGCTTAAAGGGGTTAAACAGGACAAAGGACACAGGGAGTTCATACTGGTTCGGCCCCTTGCGGTGAAGGTAAAGGCCTAGTCCAGTTTGAGGTGGTATTGCTTATGTCTCGGTTACTAGGGAGCGAATATGCTTGACCTAGCTTTCGATCTCTTCTCTCTCATCCCAACTCTCCACCGGGTCGTCCCTTTATATACTCAGCTTGATGCCTGGTGGCTTACCGAGTCCCGGTTGGCTCATAAACGTGTCCGGACCGGTGACTTAATTACAATTGCCTTATAATACAAGTCATACACATACGCCGGTTTACACCTACGGGCCTTAAGCCACCTTTGGGCCTTGGGCTCTTCATAAGTCATCCTCATGAACCGCCATCTCTGATTCCTTCATGGGCTTTGTCTTCTGAGTCGCCATGAGTATAACCCAGCCCCTCCTGGGCGGGTTAACTCAATAGTTATATCCCCAACATTAGGCCCCAGGTTGATTTGAACTTGTTCACATCAATCTTCAACACTTAGAAAAATTCCTTCTTCATTACCTTCATGAAAATTTGTAACTCGCCATGACGTCATCCTCTGGGATCACGGTAACCCGTCGTGACATCACCTGTCATTAATTTTACACAAAGCCAAAATCTTTAATGTATCTCCTCATTTTTAATGAATCTCCGAAAATCGAGGCATTTGCACTGTCACATATCCGTTTTTTGGCCTCCTCGGTTCCCGTGCTTGACGCTTATCCATTTGCGTTATAAATAGGGTCGGGAGTCTCTTTCACCCCCCCCCCCCCCTGCCTCTTCGTCTTGTCTTCTTCCTCGCGACGCCCTAGCACACGAGCTTCGCCGTCGTCGTCAACCTTCGCCTCTGCTCCGACAACGGCCGCTGCATCAACTTGTTCGTACCAGATCTCATCCGTGCACCTCTGCCGCTCAACAGCCCTGGTTAGTTCTTCTTCCGCCTCTCCTCATAGATCCATTAGGGTTTCAATGAAGTTCATCGAAGGTCGTCCTTGTTCTTGGCTATAGGATCTTTAATTCGCACTTGGTACTCCTCCTACACCGTGACAATCCTAGCAATCCCTCTTATTATTTAGAATATCTCCTTCGTAGATAAAAATCGATCTGTACCCATGAACTGCTCGAGCACTAATACATTTAGGTCTGAATATTTTTGTATTTAACTGAACTGCACTAGATCTGAAATTATAGCATCAATCTGTGAAAACTGTTTTTCTTAACACTTAGCCATTTTGCTTAATCCATAGATCTGCTCTCTCATCATCGGTATAAGCGGCTTAACTCAAAAATAGTAACTCGCCAGGTATCATTAGTACCCACTTAAGCCGCCAATAGTTCCTTGGTTATCTTGTAATATCTGTTGGGGAACGTTGCAGAAAACAAAAATTTTCCTACGGTTTCACCAAGATCCATCTATGAGTTCATCTAGCAACGAGTGATCGGATTGCATCTACATACCTTTGTAGATCACGCGCGGAAGCGTTCAAAGAACGGGGATGAGGAAGTCGTACTCGACGTGATCCAAATCACCGGAGATCCTAGCGCCGAACGGACGGCACCTCCGTGTTCAACACACGTATGGTCAGCGTGACATCTCCTCCTTCTTGATCCAGCAAGGGGGAAGGAGAGGTCGATGAAGATACAGCAACACGACGGTGTGGTGGTGGATGTAGGAGTCACTGCAGCAGGGCTTCGCCGTTCTACTGCGAGAGGGAGAGGTGTAGCAGGGGAGAGGGAGGCGCCAAGAGTCAAGGGTGCGGCTGCCCCTCCTTCCCCCCCCCCTTTATATAGGCTCCCCAAGGGGGGTGCCAGCCCTAGGAGATGGGATCTCCTAGGGGCGGCGGCGGCCAAGGGTGGAGTGGCCCCCAAGGCAAGTGGGGCGCCCCCCCCCCACCCTAGGGTTTCCAACCCTAGGCGCAGGGGGTGGGCCAAGGGGGCGCACCAGCCCACTATGGGCTGGTTCCCCTCCCCACTTCAGCCCATGGGGCCCTCCGCGATGGGTGGTCCCACCCGGTGGACCCCCGGGACCCTTCCGGTGGTCTCGGTAGAATACCGGTGACCCCCGAAACTCTCCCGATGGCCGAAACTGCACTTCCTATATATAATTCTTCACCTCCGGACCATTCTAGAACTCCTCGTGACGTCTGGATCTCATCCGGGACTCCGAACAACTTTTGGGTTACTGCATATTCATATCTCTACAACCCTAGCGTCACCGAACCTTAAGTGTGTAGACCCTACGGGTTCGGGAGACATGTAGACATGACCGAGATGGCTCTCCGGTCAATAACCAACAGCAGGATCTGGATACCCATGTTGGCTCCCACATGCTCCTCGATGATCTCATCGGATGAACCACGATTAGAGGATTCAAGAAACCCCGTATACAATTCCCTTTGTCAATCGGTACGTTACTTGCCCGAGATTCGATCGTCGATATCCCAATACCTCGTTCAATCTCGTTACCGGCAAGTCACTTTACTCGTACCGTAATGCATGATCCCGTGACCAGACACTTGGTCACTTTGAGCTCATTATGATTATGCATTACCGAGTGGGCCCAGAGATACCTCTCTGTCATACGGAGTGACAAATCCCAGTCTTGATCCGTGTCAACCCAACAGACACTTTCGGAGATACCCGTAGTATACCTTTATAGTCACCCAGTTATGTTGTGACGTTTGGTACACCCAAAGTATTCCTACGGTATCCGGGAGTTACACGATCTCATGGTCTAAGGAAAAGATACTTGACATTGGAAAAACTCTAGCAAACGAACTATACGATCTTGTGCTATGTTTAGGATTGGGTCTTGTCCATCACATCATTCTCCTAATGATGTGATCTCGTTATCAATGACATCCAATGTCCATAGTCAGGAAACCATGACTATCTGTTGATCAACGAGCTAGTCAACTAGAGGCTTACTAGGGACATGTTGGTGTCTATCTATTCACACATGTATTACGATTTCCGGATAACACAATTATAGCATGAATAAAAGACAATTATCATGAACAAGGAAATATAATAATAATCCTTTTATTATTGCCTCTAGGGCATATTTCCAACAGTCTCCCACTTGCACTAGAGTCAATAATCTAGTTACATTGTGATGAATCGAACACCCATGGAATTCTGGTGTTGATCATGTTTTGCTCTAGGGAGAGGTTTAGTCAACGGATTTGCTACATTCAGCTCCGTATGTACTTTACAAATATCTATGTCTCCATCTTGAACATTTTCACGAATGGAGTTGAAGCGACGCTTGATGTGCCTGGTCTTCTTGTGAAACCTGGGCTCCTTGGCAAGTGCAATAGCTCCAGTGTTGTCACAGAAGAGTTTGATCGGCCTCGACGCATTGGGTATGACTCCTAGGTCGGTGATGAACTCCTTCACCCAAATTGCTTCATGCGCTGCCTCCGAGGCTGCCATGTACTCCGCTTCACATGTAGATCCCGCCACGACGCTCTGCTTGCAACTGCACCAGCTTACTGCCCCACCATTCAAAATATACACGTATCCGGTTTGTGACTTAGAGTCATCCAGATCTGTGTCGAAGCTAGCGTCGACGTAACCCTTTACGACGAGCTCTTCGTCACCTCCATAAACGAGAAACATTTCCTTAGTCCTTTTCAGGTACTTCAGGATATTCTTGACCGCTGTCTAGTGTTCCTTGCCGGGATTACTTTGGTACCTACCTACCAAACTTACGGCAAGGTTTACATCAGGTCTGGTACACAGCATGGCATACATAATAGAACCTATGGCTGAGGCATAGGGGATGACACTCATCTCTTCTATATCTTCTGCCATGGTCGGACATTGAGCTAAGCTCAATTTCACACCTTGCAACACAGGCAAGAACCCCTTCTTAGACTGATCCATATTGAACTTCTTCAATATCTTATCAAGGTATGTGCTTTGTGAAAGACCTATGAGGCGTCTTGATCTATCTCTATAGATCTTGATGCCTAATATATAAGCAGCTTCTCCAAGGTCCTTCATTGAAAAACTCTTATTCAAGTAGGCCTTAATGTTGTGCAAAAGCTCTATATCATTTCCCATCAAAAGTATGTCGTCTACATATAATATGAGAAATGCTACAGAGCTCCCACTCACTTTCTTGTAAACGCAGGCTTCTCCATAAGTCTGCATAAACCCAAACGCTTTGATCATCTCATCAAAGCGAATGTTCCAACTCCGAGATGCTTGCACCAGCCCATAAATCGAGCGTTGGAGCTTGCACACCTTGTCAGCATTCTTAGGATTGACAAAACCTTTCGGCTGCATCATATACAATTCTTCCTTAAGGAAACCATTAAGGAATGCCGTTTTGACGTCCATTTGCCATATCTCATAATCATAGAATGCGGCAATTGCTAACATGATTCGGACGGACTTCAGCTTCGCTACCGGTGAGAAAGTCTCATCGTAGTCAACCCCTTGAACTTGTCGATAACCCTTAGCGACAAGCCGAGCTTTATAGATGGTCACATTACCATCCGCGTCTGTCTTCTTCTTAAAGATCCATTTATTTTCTATGGCTCGCCGCTCAACGGGCAAGTCAGTCAAAGTCCATACTTCATTTTCATACATGGATCCTATCTCGGATTTCATGGCTTCCAGCCATTTGTCGGAATCCGGGCCCGCCATCGCTTCTTCATAGTTCGAAGTTTCACCGTTGTCTAACAACATGATTTCCAAGACAGGGTTGCCGTACCACTCTGGTGCGGAACGTGTCCTTGTGGACCTACGAAGTTCAGTAGCAACTTGATCTGAAGTTTCATGATCATCATCATTAACTTCCTCTCTAGTCGGTGCAGGCACCTCAGGAACATTTTCTTGAGTTGCGCCTTTTTCCGGTTCAAGAGGTAATACTTCATCAAGTTCTACTTTCCTCCCACTTACTTCTTTCGAGAGAAACTCCTTCTCTAGAAAGGATCCATTCTTGGCAACAAAGATCTTGCCTTCGGATCTGAGGTAGAAGGTATACCCAATAGTTTCTTTAGGGTATCCTATGAAGACGCATTTTTCCGACTTGGGTTCGAGCTTTTCAGGTTGAAGTTTCTTGACATAAGCATCACATCCCCAAACTTTCAGAAACGATAGCTTAGGTTTCTTCCCAAACCATAATTCATACGGTGTCGTCTCAATGGATTTCGACGGAGCCCTATTTAAAGTGAATGCGGCAGTCTCTAAAGCATAGCCCCAAAAAGATAGTGGTAAATCGGTAAGAGACATCATAGATCGCACCATATCTAATAGAGTGCGATTACGATGTTCGGACACACCATTACGCTGAGGTGTTCCAGGCGGCGTCAGTTGTGAAACTATTCCACTTTTTCTTAAGTGTGTGCCAAACTCGTGACTCAAGTATTCTCCTCCATGATCTGATCGCAAGAACTTGATTTTCCTGTCATGTTGATTCTCAACCTCACTCTGAAATTCCTTGAACTTTTCAAAGGTCTCAGACTTGTGTTTCATTAAGTAGACATACCCATATCTACTCAAGTCATCAGTGAGGGTGAGAACATAACGATAACCACCGCGAGCCTCAACACTCATTGGACCGCACACATCAGTATGTATGATTTCCAATAAGTTGGTTGTTCGCTCCATTGTTCCTGAGAACGGAGTCTTGGTCATTTTACCCATGAGGCATGGTTCGCACGTGTCAAATGATTCGTAATCAAGAGACTCTAAAAGTCCATCTGCATGGAGCTTCTTCATGCGTTTGACACCTATGTGACCAAGGCGGCAGTGCCACAAGTATGTGGGACTATCATTATCAACCTTACATCTTTTGGTACTCACACTATGAATATGTGTAGCATTACGCTCGAGATTCATTAAGAATAAACCATTCACCATCGGAGCATGACCATAAAACATATCTCTCATATAAATAGAACAACCATTATTCTCGGATTTAAATGAGTAGCCATCTCATATTAAACGAGATCCTGATACAATGTTCATGATCAAACTTGGCACTAAATAACAATTATTGAGGTTCAAAACTAATCCCGTAGGTAAATGTAGAGGTAGCGTGCCGACGGCGATCACATCGACCTTGGAACCATTCCCGACGCGCATCGTCACCTCGTCCTTCGCTAGTCTCCGCTTATTCCGCAGCTCCTGCTTTGAGTTACAAATGTGAGCAACTGCACCGGTATCAAATACCCAGGAGCTACTGGGAGTACTGGTAAGTTACACATCAATTACATGTATATCACATATACCTTTCGTTTTGCCGGCCTTCTTGTCCGCTAAGTATTTGGGGCAGTTCCGCTTCCAGTGACCACTTTCCTTGCAATAAAAGCACTCAGTCTCGGGCTTGGGTCCATGCTTTGGCTTCTTCCCGGCAGCTTGCTTGCCGAGCGTGGCAACTCCCTTGCCGTCCTTCTTGAAGTTCTTCTTACCCTTGCCTTTCTTGAACTTAGTGGTTTTATTCACCATCAACACTTGATGTTCCTTTTTGACTTCTACCTCTGCTGATTTCAGCATTGCAAATACTTCAGGAATGGTCTTTTCCATCCCCTGCATATTGAAGTTCATCACAAAGCTCTTGTAGCTCGGTGGAAGCGACTGAAGGATTCTGTCAATTACCGCGTCATCCGGGAGATTAACTCCCAGCTGAGTCAAGTGGTTATGTAACCCAGACATAGTGAGTATGTGCTCACTGACAGAACTGTTTTCCTCCATCTTACAGCTGAAGAACTTGTCGGAGACTTCATATCTCTCGACCCAGGCATGAGCTTGAAAAACCATTTTCAGCTCTTCGAACATCTCATATGCTCCGTGTCTCTCAAAACGCTTTTGGAGCCCCGGCTCTAAGCTGTAAAGCATGCCGCACTGAACGAGGGAGTAATCATCGGTACGTGTCTACCAAGCGTTCATAACGTCTTGTTCTGCAGGGAGAGCAGGTGCTTCACCTAGCGGTGCTTGTAGGACATAATCTTTCTTGGCAGCTATGAGGATGATCCTCAGGTTCCGGACCCAGTCCGTATAGTTGCTGCCATCATCTTTCAGCTTGGTTTTCTCTAGGAACGCGTTGAAGTTGAGGACAACGTTGGCCATTTGATCTACAAGACATATTGTAAATATTTTAGACTAAGTTCATAATAATTAAGTTCATCTATTTAATGAACTCCCACTCAGATAGACATCCCTCCAGTCATCTAAGTATAACATGATCCGAGTTAACTAGGCCGTGTCCGATCATCACGTGAGACGGACTAGTCAACATCGGTGAACATCTTCATGTTGATCATATCTTCTATACGACTCATGCTCGACCTTTCAGTCTTCTGTGTTCCGAGGCCATGTCTGTACATGCTAGGATCGTCAAGTCAACCTAAGTGTTTGCATGTGTAAATCTGTCTTACACCCGTTGTATGTGAACGTTGGAATCTATCACACCCGATCATCACGTGGTGCTTCGAAACAATGAATTGTTGCAACGGCGCACAGTTAGGGGGAACACTTTCTTGAAATTATTATGAGGGATCATCTTATTTACTACCGTCGTTCTAAGTAAACAAGATGCAAAAACATGATAAACATCACATGCAATCAAATAATAATAGTGACATGATATGGCCAATATCACATAGCTCCTTTGATCTCCATCTTGGGGCTCCATGATCATCTTGTCACCGGCATGACACCATGATCTCCATCATCATGATCTCCATCATCGTGTCTCCGTGAAGTTGCTCGCCAACTATTACTTCTACTACTATGGCTAACACGTTTAGCAATAAAGTAAAGTAATTTACATGGCGTTTCTTAATGACACGCAGGTCATACAAAAAATAAAGACAACTCCTATGGCTCCTGCCGGTTGTCATACTCATCGACATGCAAGTCGTGATTCCTATTACAATATCATGAACATCTCATACATCACATATATATCATTCATCATTCATCACAACTTTGGCCATATCACATCACAAAACACTTGCTGCAAAAACAAGTTAGACGTCCTCTAATTGTTGTTGCAAGTTTTACGTGGCTGCAATAGGGTTCTAGCAAGAACGTTTTCTTACCTACGTGAAAGCCACAACATGATTTGTCAACTTCTATTTACCCTTCATAAGGACCCTTTTCATCGAATCCGCTCCAACTAAAGTGGGAGAGACAGAAACCCGCCAGCCACCTTATGCAACTAGTGCATGTCAGTCAGTGGAACCGGTCTCACGTAAGCGTGCGTGTAAGGTTGGTCCGGGCCGCTTCATCCCACAATACTGCTGAAGCAAAATAAGACTAGTAGCGGCAAGAAAGTTGACAACATCTACGCCCACAACAAATTGTGTTCTACCCGTGCAAAGAGAACTACGCATAGACCTAGCTCATGATGCCACTGTTGGGGAACGTTGCAGAAAACAAAAATTTTCCTACGGTTTCACCAAGATCCATCTATGAGTTCATCTAGCAACGAGTGATCGGATTGCATCTACATACCTTTGTAGATCACGCGCAGAAGCGTTCAAAGAACGGGGATGAGGAAGTCGTACTCGACGTGATCCAAATCACCGGAGATCCTAGCGCCGAACGGACGGCACCTCCGCGTTCAACACACGTACGGTCAGTGTGACGTCTCCTCCTTCTTGATCCAGCAAGGGGGAAGGAGAGGTTGATGAAGATACAGCAGCACGACGGCGTGGTGGTGGATGCAGGAGTCACCGCAGCAGGGCTTCGCCGTTCTACTCCGAGAGGGAGAGGTGTAGCAGGGGAGAGTGAGGCGCCAAGAGTCAAGGGTGCGGCTGCCCCTCCCTCCCCCCCTTTATATAGGCTCCCCAAGGGGGGGCTCCGGCCCTAGGAGATGGGATCTCCAAGGGGGGCGGCGGCCAAGGGTGGAGTGGCCCCCAAGGCAAGTGGGGCGCCCCCCCCACCCTAGGGTTTCCAACCCTAGGCGCAGGGGGTGGGCCAAGGGGGCGCACCAGCCCACTATGGGCTGGTTCCCCTCCCCACTTCAGCCCATGTGGCCCTCCGGGATGGGTGGTCCCACGCGGTGGACCCCCGGGGCCCTTCCGGTGGTCCCGGTACAATAGCGATGATCCCGAAACTCTCCCGATGGCCGAAACTGCACTTCCTATATATAATTCTTCACCTTCGGACCATTCTGGAACTCCTCGTGACGTCTGGGATCTCATCCGGGACTCCGAACAACTTTCGGGTTACTGCATATTCATATCTCTACAACCCTAGCGTCACCGAACCTTAAGTGTGTAGACCCTACGAGTTCGGGAGACATGTAGACATGACCGAGATGGCTCTCCGGTCAATAACCAACAGCGGGATCTGGATACCCATGTTGGCTCCCACATGCTCCTCGATGATCTCATCGGATGAACCACGATGTCGAGGATTCAAGCAACCCCGTATACAATTCCCTTTGTCAATCGGTACGTTACTTGCCCGAGATTCGATTGTCGGTATCCCAATACCTTGTTCAATCTCGTTACCGGCAAGTCACTTTACTCATACCGTAATGCATGATCCCGTGACCAGACACTTGGTCACTTTGAGCTCATTATGATGATGCATTACCGAGTGGGCCCAGAGATACCTCTCCGTCATACGGAGTGACAAATCCCAGTCTTGATCCGTGTCAACCCAACAGACACTTTCAGAGATACCCGTAGTATACCTTTATAGTCACCCAGTTACGTTGTGATGTTTGCTACACCCAAAGCATTCCTATGGTATCCGGGAGTTACACGATCTCATGGTCTAAGGAAAAGATACTTGACATTGGAAAAACTCTAGCAAACGAACTATACGATCTTGTGCTATGTTTAGGATTGGGTCTTGTCCATCACATCATTCTCCTAATGATGTGATCTCGTTATCAATGACATCCAATGTCCATAGTCAGGAAACCATGACTATCTGTTGATCAACGAGCTAGTCAACTAGAGGCTTACTAGGGACATGTTGGTGTCTATGTATTCACACATGTATTACGATTTCCGGATAACACAATTATAGCATGAATAAAAGACAATTATCATGAACAAGGAAATATAATAATAATCCTTTTATTATTGCCTCTAGGGCATATTTCCAACAATATCAAGCTTCGGCTTAATACCTAATCGTACTTCATTATTGTTTGTCCTTTAACCATAAGCCGGCTTAACCATGTGACCTTAAAATGGCATAATCTTTTTTCAGAAATGGCTAAGACATATACTTCTTGTAATTGGGTCAAATCCCGGATTACCGAGGAAGAACTGACCAATTGTGTCGCCACTGGCTCCTTAGCTAAAAAGGAGGATATCCACTGGAGAGCTCCTGGTGATGAAGTCCTTCCTCAACCCAAAGATGGAGAAGTAATTGTTTTTACTGATCACTTGGATCGGGGGTTCAGTCCTCCCGGCTCAAAAAAGTTTTGTGATGTGCTTCATTTCCTCCAACTGCACCCTCTAGACATCGGACCCAACTCCGTGTCTAACATTTGCAATTTTCAAGTATTCTGCGAAGCCTATCTTCAAGAAGAACCCACGGTTGATCTATTCAGGGAATTCTATTATTTAAACCGCCAAACTGATTTTGTTGATGGGCCATGCCAAGAACTTGGTGGAGTCATTATTCAGAAGAGGAAAGATGTCAGTTTTCCTCATGCCAAGCTGCATAGCCACCCCAAAGATTGGAACCAAACTTGGTTCTATGTTCGAGATACATCCCCATCTGATGAAAATCCTCTGCCAGGTTACTGCGAGCACCGTCTTAACAACAACCATCCACTTCCCCAACGTCTTGATGCAAAGGAATGGGCCAAGTATGCACCTGCCTTCTCAAAACTCAGGGCCTTTATGGCCAACGGCTTAACTGGCGTCGATTTTTTCCGGTGTTGGTTGTCTTGGAGTATCTTGCCATTAAGTCGCCGCCCCGCTTAATGTGCGAATATACTTGTGATGTTAAAGATCCTCACAGCCATTGTGATATTCAGTTATCTGAGTCAGAAGTTACTGAAGCCACCAAAAAGTTGTTGAATGAACCTGTAAAAGAGTGCAGCAAAACTAGACTTAGTCCCTTCTGCACTGTCAACAAGCCACCAGTCGTAAGAATTGCCCAACTCCTACTTAATTCACATTCTTAATATTCTCTTATAATCTTTCCAATCTTTAACAGGTTGATGATCCATTTTGGAAAACGAAACCGCAGGATAAGCCGGCCAAAGCACCTCGTGTCAAACAGAAGGCCAACAAGAAGCCTACCAAAAAGAAAACCATCGAGTCTGCCGAGTTAAACATTGATGATGACGATGATAATCATGAGTCAGAGGTAGAACTTGATTCACTTGGCTCCTTTTTCATACATCTCATTAACAATAATTGTTATCAGGACGACGCATAGGCTAGCCGGGCAGGTGACGCAGAGGTAATTATTCTTTCCTCCGGCTTAGAACCTCTGCCAACACAGAAAACCTGACAAGCAAGCCGGAAAGTAAGATTTTCTCAGTCTCTAGCTTACTTGGATCCAAACTTTCTTTTGAAGAAACAGCAACATGAAGCTCGCTGCGCAACCCATGATCACTTCCTCCGGTTTACCAAACACTCCACTTCGCGAACGCCATCCAGAGGTCTTACATATTTATGACATGCTTTACCCCAAGGCAGGTTATTTTCGACAACCTCTTAACCCGTTTGATTCAAACTATCAGGGGACTTCTCATTCCTCTTCTGGTGAGTCAACAGGAACACAAATTCCCGCTTTTAAGACTGTACCTAGGTAAAACTATTTTCAACCATTCCAATAGTTGTGCTTGATCATCACCTTGACTTCTGTTTATTTCTTGTTTTTTCATGGGCCAAGCTAAACACAGTAAGAAGGCAAAACTGAATAAGCCCGTCAACGATCCCAACTCGTCTGAGCCAGAAAATCAACCACCAGAATCTTCTCACCCAATTGCTGATAATATTGTTGATGATTTGCCACCAGAAAGCCACAACGTTGATATTAACCCGATGAATGCTAACCCGAGTGATACCAATCCGCCAAGCCCTATCAGAACAGCCAGTCCTGTTAAGCCGACAGGAAAAGATGATGATGTTACCATTACTGGTCATGGCTTCACAACCCCGGGTCGTCCTACTGCTTTGTCCATGCACATCACCAAAGAAATTTCTGTTGAGGATAAAGGCAAGTGGAAGGTAGATTTAGAACACTATACCCATTTCAGCGCCCAAGACATCCATTCTGGCTACTTAAACCGTTTATACACCAGCTGTGATTTTGAAGCCGACTTAGTGAACTTGATGAAAGACCTCTATGAGGTAAACGCTGTCACTTCCTTTCATATAAGTATATTTCCATTAGCCGTCAAGTTTATTGGACACGACAGAATGGAATGTGATGTAAACTTCAATAGTTGCATAGATGCAAACCAGTAGCCCCCAAGGGCCAATTTATATTTTGAATATGAACTAGGACTTACGATAATAGTATTTCAACTCTGCATCTATAGCCCCCAAGGGTCAGCTTAACAATTATGTTAAGCAGGGACTTATTTCGTAGGAATTGCATAATACTGTTCATAGTCTTCATAAGCCGGATTACTACCTCTTGTCCGGGTCAACCAATATGCTCATCTTTTGACAAGAGCCGCATGCATTAGCCCCCAAGTGCTAAGGACAATACTTGTATTGTGCTTGGGACTTTGCAGTATTTGAAGAAGCAATAGACATTAGCCCCCAAGTGCTAAGGACAATACTTGTATTGTGCTTGGGACTTCGCAGTATTTGAAGAAGCAATAGACATTAGCCCCCAAGTGCCAAATATAATACTTGTATTGTGGTTGGGACTTTGTATAAATTCATTGCCATCTCACAAATTGTTTATCGCTTGCAGTCTGAGATGAACAGTAAAGAATCCCAAATCGCCGACCTTCGAGAAAATATCAAGTCTCAACAAGCAGAGACCTCCAAAGCCAAGGATGAAGTAACCAATGCTTTAGCAGCGATGGAAAAATTGAAGGAAAGTTTTAAAACTAAAGAAACGGGTTGGGATACAGAGAGGTCAACCCTGCTGAAGAGAGCGAGGATGCTGAAGCTGCGCTTAAACCGGTAACTAAGGAGTTATCCGGCCTAAAGCAGCAGATTAATATTATGTCACCAGCCATCTTTGGTAAGAACATATCCCCCTTTGTACTGCAAGAATCATATTAGAAACGTCTGCCGGCTTACCCATAACTTTGTTAATGCAGGTTCTCGGAGCGCTAAGTTGGGCTCAGAGATGCGCATCCGGCTTAAGGCTGTCTACACTCTAGTAGAGCAGCTATATACTGGTGCCCAACGAACCATCGCTGCTACAATGCATAAGAAAACTCCTTCAACACTTATCCAAGACACTTTGAAGAAATTATCAGTGCTGCCCAAAAGAATTGACGACTTAAAACGGGAAGCAGCCAGAGCTGGCGCTTTAACTGCTTTAAGCTGGGCCAAAGCATGGCAGGCCGATCTTGACCCGGAAGATTTGGCCAACGGCTGCCCCAGTGTTGAAGAAGATGGATCGGACTTCAGTGCTGATGACTTCGCAAAAATAGCAAGAGCTATGCATCCGTTAGCAAGTAAACTAGCTGACGAAACCAGCTTTTCCACATACCAGTCGGCTTATGATGCTGACAACAAGAAGATTGGCACGCCAGTTCATGAGCCAACAGATCTTATTCCTCCAATTTGTAAGCACACCTTTGCCCCTGATATTGATCCATCCAATCTTATCGATGATGAAGTTGTGTTTAGAGCGTTGACTGGTATCAACTGGGCTATGCCTGACTTCTAGCCGATAGATAAACAAGGAGTTGAAGATGAAGAAGAGGTGCAGGAAGATCCCGAAGCTTTAGCCAATAATCATAAACCGGTGTACTTATCAGAATACTTTACTGTATGGATAACTTCGATGAGTGCTTAGTATCGTTGAGCCGTCAGATGCCTTGTAATAGGCTAGCTTGAACTCTTGTCTACTATGCCATCGTGCATATTTTGCTTTGCATGACACTGTTGATCCGCCAATTTAAGATCTGCCACTTGTGCTTATGTTATTATTATTTTGAATCTGTTCCTGCATACAAATAGACACAAGTGTCCTGGAGGTTTATCGCAGGACGGGTCATAATGCCCAATATAAAACTGCTGGTGACTAAAATAGTGCATAACCAGGGCCGGTTTAATCATGATTGAATATATTCAAAGAATATCATACCTGTGATGTGATAAAAAAAACTTCCGGCTTATCATGCCAATGCAGCACGGGTGATAACCCAAAACTTAGAAGACAAATAATTCCAAGTACTTAATACCATAATATGCTGTCGGGTCACCATAAACCTATGTTTGAGTTGTGCTATGCAATCAGACTCTCTTTGCCCCGTGTAACCCGGTCATTAATCCGCCAAGTAGGTCAGAGCTATGCTCATGTGAAGTTATAATACTGGCTTGGTAGGCGAAATCCCAAGGTAACCAGAGCTGTGCTCTCATGAAATTATCATATTGGCTTGGTAGCCGAATTATCAAGGTAATCAGAGCTATGCTCTCATGAAATTATCATATTGGCTTGGTAGCCGAGTTATCAAGGTAAACAGAGCTGTGCTCTTATGACTTTATCATATTGGCTTGGTAGCCAAGTTACCAGGATAACCAGAGCTGTGCTCTTATGAATTTTCATATTGGCTTGGTAGCCGAATTACCAAGATAACCAGAGTTGTGCTCTCATGACATTATCATATTGGCTTGATAGCCTAATTACCAAGATCAAGTGGGTAGTAACGCTATGTTCTCTTTGGTGAATACACTTATGTTTGAACAGGAAGCCCCCAAGTGACATATTCAATCAAGAGGGTAGTAACGCTATGGTTCGAATACGATCAGGAAGCCCCCAAGTGACCATAATCGTGGCGTGCACTGGATCAAAAAGGTAGTAACGCTATGTTCTCTTTGGTAAGTACACATATGTTTGAACATGAAGCCCCCAAGTGATCATGTTGTAAGTAACAAAGACTCGTTATTCTTGGAAATGTAACGGCAGAGGCCTGCTTTCTCAGGGATGCCGGCTTTTTAAAAAATATAATATATACATTGTCAAAAATATGTACATTGGAAGAGCCGGTGGCTCAAGTATAGTAAGACCGAAGATGAGCAATATTCCATGGCTGGCAGGTCTCCTCCTCCGACTTACGTGAATCCTTGTGTTCCCGAATGTTGATAAGGTAGTATGATCCGTTGTTCAGATTTTTATTGACCACAAAAGGTCCTTCCCAAGGTGGGGATAACTTGTGCATGTCAGTTTGATCCTGGATGAGGCGGAGCACCAAATCACCTTCTTGAAAAGTTCTAGTTTTAACCCGGAGGCTGTGGTAGCGACGTAGATCTTGCTGGTAGATCGCCGAAAGAGCCGCCGCGATGTCATGCTCCTCATCTAACAGGTCAAGTGCTTCCTGACGTGCTTTTTCATTGTCAGCTTCAACATAAGCCGCCACACGGGGCGAGTCATGACGGATGTCACTAGGGAGAACTGCCTCTGCTCCGTAAACCATGAAGAAAGGCGTGTAACCCATAGATCTGTTGGGGTGGTATTAATGCTCCATAACACGGAAGGTAACTCCTCCACCCAACAACCCGATGTCCTCTGCAGGGGAATCATAAGTCGGGACTTGATGCCTCTCAGGATCTATTGATTGGCTCTCTCGGCTTGACCATTTGATTGGGGGTGAGACACTAATGACACGTCAAGCCGGATATGCTCACGTTGACAAAATTCTTTCATAGCACCCTTGAATAGACTAATGCCATTATTAGTTATGATATTGTGGGGAAAGCCAAAACGAAAAATCACCTTTTTAATGAACTGAATCGCCGTTGCCGCGTCACATTTGCTGACCGGCTCTGCCTCAACCCACTTTGTAAATTTGTCTACTGCCATCAGGAGGTGTGTTTTTTTATCCTTGGACCTTTTGAAAGGTCCAACCATATCAAGCCCCCAGACTGCAAACGGCCAAGTAATTGGAATCATCCTCAACTTTTGAGCCGGCATATGGGCTCGTCGTGAAAATTTCTGACATCCATCACACTTACTGACCAGGTCTTCAGCATCAGCATGAGTCGTCAGCCAATAAAATCCATGACGAAAAGCTTTAGCCAGAAGAGATTTAGAACCGGCATGATGACCACAATCTCCTTCATGAATCTCTCGCAGAATCTCACGGCCTTCTTCGGGTGAAACACAACATTGAAACGCCCCTGTGACACTGCGATGATGTAGCTCTCCATTGACAATGGTCATTGCTTGGACCGTCGGGTTATCTGTCTGGCCAAAGTTTCATCCTCAGGTAACTTGCCCTGGCTCATATAAGCCAAATATGAAACTGTCCAATCAGGAATTACATGAAGAGCCGCCACCAATTGTGCTTCTAGGTCAGGAATAGCAAGGTCTTCCTCTGTAGGCAACTTGACTGAGGGGTTATGCATAATAATATCTAAAAAAGTATTGGGTGGCACCGGCTTATGTTGAGAGCCTAGCCGGCTTAACGCATCAGCCACCTCGTTCTTCCTTCGGTCGATAAGCTCAACCGGATAACCCTTGAAGTGACCCGCAATAGCATCAACCTCTCGATGATAAGCTGCCATGAGTGGATCCTTAGAATCCCAAGTACCAGAAACTTGTTGAGCTACCAAATCCGAGTCGCCAAAGCACCTCACCCGGCTTAAGTTCATCTCCTTGGCCATCTGAAGACCGTAGAGCAAGGCCTCATATCCAGCTGCATTGTTAGTGCAAGGGAACGTCAACCGGAGAACATAACAAAATTTATCACCTCGAGGGGAAGCTAGCACAACTCCAGCCCCCGAGCCTTCCAATTGCCTGGACCCATCAAAGTGAATAGTCCAATACGTGTTATCTGGCTTTTCTTCAGGAATCTGCAGTTCTGTCCAGTCATTGATGAAATTCACCAGTGCTTGAGACTTGATAGCCGTGCGAGGCATATACTTCAAACCATGAGGTCCAAGCTCAATGGCCCACTTGGCTATCCGACTTGTGGCTTCTCTATTTTGAATAATATCCCCTAAGTGAGCAGAACTAACCACAATGATGGGATGACCCAAAAAATACTGCTTAAGTTTCCGACTGGCCATGAACACCCCATATACAAGTTTCTGCTAGTGTGGATACCTCTACTTGGACTCAATGAGAACCTCATTGATGTAGTAAACCGGCCTCTGAACCGGATATTCCTTGCCTGCCTCCTTCTGTTCCACCACAATAGCTACGCTGACAGCATGAGCATTAGCAGCCACATACAACAGCAATGCCTCCTTATCCATAGGAGCAGCAAGAACGGGTGACTCATCCAACCGTCTCTTCAAGTCCTCAAATGCTTCATTAGCGGCATCACTCCAGATAAAATTATCTGTCTTCTTCATCATCTGATACAGAGGGATAGCTGAGGGAGTCCTGGATTAGGGGGTGTCCGGATGGCCAAACTATACCTTCAGTCGGACTCCTGGACTATGAAGATACAAGATTGAAGACTTCGTCCCGTGTCCGGAAGGGACTTTTCTTGGCGTGGAAGGCAAGCTTGGCGATACGGATATGTAGATCTCCTATCATTGTAACCGACTTTGTGCAATCCTAACCCTCTCCGGTGTCTATAAACCAGAGGGTTTTAGTCCGTAGGACAACATACAGAACAACAATCATACCATAGGCTAGCTTCTAGGGTTTAGCCTCTCCGATCTCGTGGTAGATCTACTCTTGTACTACCCATATCATCAATATTAATCAAGCAGGACGTAGGGTTTTACCTCCATCAAGAGGGCCCGAACCTGGGTAAAACTTCGTGTCCCCTGCCTCCTGTTACCATCCGGCCTAGACGCACAGTTCGGGACCCCCTACCCGAGATCCGCCGGTTTTGACACCGACATTGGTGCTTTCATTGAGAGTTCCTCTGTGTCGTCGTCGTTAGGCTTGATGGCTCCTATGATCATCAATAGCGATGCAGTCCAGGGTGAGACCTTCCTCCCCGGATAGATCTTCGTCTTCGGCGGCTTCGCACTGTGGGCCAATTCACTTGGCCATCTGGAGCAGATCGAAAGCTATGCCCCTGGCCGTCAGGTCAGATTTGGAAGTTTAAACTACACGTCTGACATCCGCGGGGACTTGATCTTCGACGGATTCGAGCCACTGCCAAGCGCGCCGCACTGTCACGACGAGCATGATCTAGCTCTGCCGCCGAACAGTGCCCTGGAGGCCGCAACCGCATCGGCTTCGACCCTTAATTCGGAGCCAACTGCGCCAATTGAGGTTGGGTTGTTGGACGCCGCCTCAGGGGCTGCGATCCCAACGGCGATCGAGCCGAACACCAGCCCCGCACTCCGCGAGACTCGTGACTCCAAGGATTTGGACTCCTCTCCGGACTCCGAACCCTCCGCGCCCCTGCCAATCGAATCCGATTGGGCGCTGATCATGGAGTTTACTGCCACGGACATCTTTCAGCACTCGCCTTTCGGCGATATTCTAAAGACACTAAAGTCTCTCTCTTTATCAGGAGATCCCTGGCCGGACTACGGTCAGCAAGGTTGTGATACGGACGATGAAGAAATTCAAAGCCCACCCACCACCCACTTTGTAGCCACTGTCGACGATTTAACCGACATGCTCGACTTCGACTCCGAAGACATCGACGGTATGGGCGCCGATGCAGGAGACGATGAAGAACCAGCGCCTATTGGGCCCTGGAGAGCCACCTTGTCATATGACATATACATGGTGGACACCCTAAAATAAGGAGATGGCGATGGAACAGCGGAGGATGACCCCTCCAAGAAATAGCCTAAGTGTCGGCGCCAGCGGCGCCGCTCAAAATCCCGCCAAAGAAAATACGGCGATTCCAGCACGGGAGATAATAATACTCCGGAGAGTGCCGAAGAAAACCCCCTCCAGCAAGATTCAGCACAGGAGGATGGAGAAGCCAGCCCTCATGAGAGAGCGGCAGACAGAGAGGTCGAGGACGATAATTATACGCCTCCCTCCGAAGACGAGGCAAGCCTCGACGACGACGAATTCGTCGTGCCAGAGGATCCCGTCAAGCAAGAGCGTTTTCAACGCAGGCTTATGGCCACGGCAAGAAGCCTCAAGAAAAAATAGCAACAACTTAGAGCTGATCAAGATTTGCTAGTCGACAGATGGACTGAAGTCCTTGCGGCCGAAGAGTATAAACTCGAATGCCCCTCCAAGAGCTACCCAAAGCGCAGGTTGCTACCCCGATTAGAGGAGGAAGCACTTAAACCTACATCACCAGCACTTGATACGGCCGACCGGCCACCTCGTGGCCGCGACAGAAAGGCCTCTCGGTCCTCCACTCAAGCCGCACCCCGTACCAAGGCACGAGAAAATGCGCCAGACCTGCGAGATATGTTGGAGGACAAGGCAAGGCAAACAAGATCGATCTACGGATCGCGTGGGCGCCCCATGGCTCGAGACGATAACCGTCATGCCGGACATAAATCCGGTAGGGCCGAACACAGTAGACAAAGCTCATTGGAGCTACGTCGTGATATAGCCCAGTACAGAGGTGCCGCACACCCACTATGCTTCACAGACAAAGTAATGGATCATCAAATCCCCGAGGGTTTCAAACCCGTAAACATCGAATCATATGATGACACAACAGATCCTGCGGTATGGATCGAGGATTATCTCCTTCATATCCACATGGCCTGCGGCGATGATCTCCACGCCATCAAATACCTCCCACTCAAGCTTAAAGGACCAGCTCGGCATTGGTTTAACAGCTTGCCAGCAGGATCAATCAGTTTTTGGGAGGACCTGGAAGCCGCATTCCTCGACAATTTCCAGGGCACTTATGTGCGACCACCAGACGCTGATGACCTAAGCCACGTAATTCAGCAGCCAGAGGAATCGGCCAGGAAATTCTGGACACGGTTCCTAACAAAGAAAAATCAAATAGTCGACAGTCCGGACGCAGAGGCCCTGGCAGCCTTCAAGCACAATATCCGTGACGAGTGGCTTGCCCGGCACCTTGGACAGGAAAAGCCGAAATCTATGGCAGCACTCACGACACTCATGACCCGCTTTTGCGCGGGAGAAGACAGCTGGCTTGCTCGTAGAAACAATATGACCAAGAACCCTGGTAATTCGGATACCAGGGACAGTAGTGGCAGGTCGCATCGCAACATGCAGAAGCGCCGCATTAACGGCGGCAATGCTGAGGATATGGCAGTTAATGCCGGATTCAGAGGCTATAAATCCAGTCAGCGGAAAAAGCCATTCAAAAGAAATCCTAGGGGCCCGTCCAGTTTGGACCGAATACTCGACCGCTTGTGCCAGATACATGGCACCCCCGAAAAGCCGGCCAATCACACCAACAGGGATTGTTGGGTGTTCAAGCAGGCAGGCAAGTTAAATGCCGAAAATATAGACAAGGGGCTGCATAGCGATTACGACGAAGCGCCCCGACTGCCGAACAACAGTGGACAGAAGGGTTTTCCCCCACAAGTGCGGACAGTGAACATGATATACGCAACCCACATCCCCAAGAGGGAGCGGAAGCGCGCGTTAAGGGACGTATACACGGTAGAGCCAGTCGCCCCAAAGTTCAACCCATGGTCCTCCTGCCCGATCACCTTTGATCGAAGGGACCATCCCACTAGCACCCGTCATGGCAGATTCGCCGCATTGGTTCTAGACCCAATTATTGACGGATTTCATCTCACTAGAGTCCTTATGGACGGCGGCAGCAGCCTGAACCTGCTTTACCAGGATACAGTGCGGAAAATGGGCATAGATCCCTCAAGGATTAAGCCCACCAAAACGACATTTAAAGGCGTAATACCAGGTGTAGAGGCCAACTGTACAGGCTCAGTCACACTTGAAGTGGTCTTCGGATCTCCGGATAATTTCCGAAGCGAGGAGTTAATCTTCGACATAGTCCCATTCCGCAGTGGCTATCACGCACTGCTCGGGCGAACCGCATTCGCCAAGTTCAATGCGGTACCGCACTACGCATACCTTAAGCTCAAGATGCCAGGCCCTCGAGGAGTAATTACGGTCCATGGAAACACCGAACGCTCCCTCCGAATGGAGGAGCACACGACGGCCCTTGCAGCGGAAGTACAAAGCAGCCTCTCCAGGCAGTTCTCCAGTCTGGCCATTAAACGTCCGGACACCGTCAAGCGCGCCCGGAGTACCCTACAACAAGACCACCTGGCACATTCCGAGCAGGCGTAGCAATGGGGCCCCAACCCCAGCCCTCGCAAAAATGCGACACCAGCGTTTCGCGTACATAACTACGCTCTAGAAATACCATGGGTACAGGGGGAGGGGCACCATCACGGCACGCCCGAAACACGGCTTAAACCGCACCAGGGGCTGTCGATTTTTTAATTTTCTCTTACTTTCAGGACTCCATTCTTCGGAAGGCCTGCTCGGCAGTTCAATTGCCGCACAAACAATGCAAGAACCAGGGAAGCAGATAAGCCATGCCACATTACGGAACTCCCAGGTGGTCTCTATCACGAGCAGTATACCTGTTTCGCATACCATTCCGCAGCCTGCCCCTGGAACGGACATGTTAAATAGTCCAACCTTTTGCTTATCGCATTATTTGTATCGTTCTGCTTTGATCGCAGCCCTTTTTAATAAACAATGCATAGCTTTTGTCTATTTTTGCATTACTCTTTTTTTTACAAATATATGTTCCTTAACGACATGTTGCACACGTACACTTTGGTACGGCCAAAATACGCCAGGGGCTTTAGTACCCCTCAATATGGTGTGAGAAGTCCGAACACTTTAACAAGTGCGGCACCCCGAACTTATAGCATTATATGCATCGGCTCCGAATCATGTCTTGGGTCAATAGTTGGGTTTGCCCGGCTCCTATGTTTTGGTGCCTTACGTTCCGCTATGTCGGCTAAGGTAGCATTAGGAGAACTACTGCGATTGTGCCCCAGTTGAGCTGGGTCGAGCACCTCAGTAGAGAAAGCTAAAACTGACTGTCATGATGAAGCGAGAGTTGGTCGCTGTTTGAGAGGTTTTTCGAGTCCCTAAAGACTTATGCCGCTTAGAGCGATGAGTCGGCTCTGTCCGTCCAAGGCGTGGATAGCGCCCCGAACTCGGTCTTCCGAATACCAGGGGCTTCGCCGAAATTTAAAATTATAG